>NW_027195597.1:137500-160409 GCF_038502225.1 Cherax quadricarinatus
GGTTGTACCATTCCTGCCACACTGGTTGTACCTTTCCTGTCACACTGGTGGTGCCTTTCTTGTCACACTGGTTGTGCCTTTCCTGTCACATTGGTGGTGCCTTTCTTGTCACACTGGTTGTACCTTTCCTGTCACACTGGTGGTGCCTTTCTTGCCACACTGGTTGTACCTTTCCTGCCACACTGGTTGTACCTTTCCTGTCACACTGGTGGTGCCTTTCTTGCCACACTGGTGGTGCCTTTCTTGCCACACTGGTGGTGCCTTTCTTGCCACACTGGTTGTGCCTTTCTTGCCACACTTGTGGTGCCTTTCTTGCCACACTGGTGGTGCCTTTCTTGCCACACTGGTGGTGCCTTTCTTGCCACACTGGTGGTGCCTTTCTTGTCACACTGGTGGTGCCTTTCTTGCCACACTGGTGGTGCCTTTCTTGTCACACTGGTGGTGCCTTTCTTGTCACACTGGTGGTGCCTCCTCTTCAACACAGGTGGTACCTCCCATGTTGAACTTCTGGTGTTTCTTCTGAAACACTGGTGGTGCACCCTCTGCAACACCGGTGGTGTTCACCTGCCACGGTAGTGGTGCCTCCCTTGTCTCACTGGCTGTATTTATCTGTAATACAGAAATATCTTGCACTAGTTGAAAGAAGCGTTTTTCACCATATTGATGACAGTAATATTTTCCGCTTTGGTGTAGACAGTAATAATTTTCTTACAGTAATACCTTACTCACAGTAATGCCTTACTCACAGTGATGCCTTACTCACAGTGATGCCTTACTCACAGTAATACCTTACTCACAGTAATGCCTTACTCACAGTGATGCCTTACTCACAGTAATACCTTACTCACAGTAATGCCTTACTCACAGTAATACCTTACTCACAGTCATACCTTACTCACAGTAGTACCTTATTCACAGTAATGCCTTACTCACAGTAATACCTTACTCACAGTAGTATCTTATTCACAGTCATACCTTACTCACAGTAGTACCTTATTCACAGTAATACCTTTCTCTCTAACAGTGACAATAATACCTCAGACTGGTATTTCTAGTAAACGTGTTAAGAGAACTGTCTTGAACTCTGATGGCGACAGCAACATCATTAGTTTTGGTGTAGACAAAATACTTCCCTCTGTTGCTGACACTAATTCCTCTCACTCTGATGTTGACTGTATTATTACCTTTCACTTCTGTGATAATAATATCTCTCACTCTGATGTTGACTGTATTATTACCTTTCACTTCTGTGTTGATAATATCTCTCACTCTGGTGTTGACTGTATTATTACCTTTCACTTCTGTGATGATAATATCTCTCACTCTGGTGTTGACTGTATTATTACCTTTCACTTCTGTGTTGATAATATCTCTCACTCTGGTGTTGACTGTATTATTACCTTTCACTTCTGTGATGATAATATCTCTCACTCTGGTGTTGACTGTATTATTACCTTTCACTTCTGTGTTGATAATATCTCTCACTCTGATGTTGACTGTATTATTACCTTTCACTTCTGTGTTGATAATATCTCTCACTCTGGTGTTGACTGTATTATTACCTTTCACTTCTGTGATGATAATATCTCTCACTCTGGTGTTGACTGTATTATTACCTTTCACTTCTGTGATGATAATATCTCTCACTCTGGTGTTGACTGTATTATTACCTTTCACTTCTGTGATGATAATATCTCTCACTCTGGGGTTTACAAAAATATCTTTCAGATTGATTATAGTTGTAATTATTGTCACACTCGAGTTGACAATAATACTGTTCAATCTCTTGCAATACTGTTCAGTCTCTTGCAATACTGTTCAGTCTCTTGCAATACTGTTCAATCTCTTGCAATACTGTTACCTTTCACTTCTGTGATGATAAATCTCTTGCAATACTGATGTTGACAATTCTCACTTCTGTTGATAATATCTCTCACTCTGATACTGTATTATTACCTTTCAATCTCTCTCTGGGGCAAAAATACTGTGTCAATTGTCTCTTGACAATACTACTGTTCAATCTCTTGCAATACTGTTCAATCTTGTTTCTCTAATATATTTACTTTGATAGAAATAACTTACTCTCTGGCAGTGACAGTACTTACTTTCAGTCTGGCAGTGACAGTACTTACTTTCAGTCTGGCAGTGACAGTACTTACTTTCAGTCTGGCAGTGACAGTACTTACTTTCAGTCTGGCAGTGACTACTTAGTTTCAGTCTGGCAGTGACAGTACTTACTTTCAGTCTGGCAGTGACAGTACTTACTTTCAGTCTGGCAGTGACAGTACTTACTTTCAGTCTGGCAGTGACAGTACTTACTTTCAGTCTGGCAGTGACAGTACTTACTTTCAGTCTGGCAGTGACAGTACTTACTTTCAGTCTGGCAGTGACAGTACTTACTTTCAGTCTGGCAGTGACAGTACTTACTTTCAGTCTGGCAGTGACAGTACTTACTTTCACTCTGGCAGTGACAGTACTTACTTTCAGTCTGGCAGTGACAGTACTTACTTTCAGTCTGGCAGTGACAGTACTTACTTTCAGTCTGGCAGTGACAGTACTTACTTTCACTCTGGCAGTGACAGTACTTACTTTCAGTCTGGCAGTGACAGTACTTACTTTCAGTCTGGCAGTGACAGTACTTACTTTCACTCTGGCAGTGACAGTACTTACTTTCAGTCTGGCAGTGACAGTACTTACTTTCACTCTGGCAGTGACAGTACTTACTTTCAGTCTGGCAGTGACAGTACTTACTTTCACTCTGGCAGTGACAGTACTTACTTTCACTCTGGCAGTGACAGTACTTACTTTCAGTCTGGCAGTGACAGTACTTACTTTCACTCTGGCAGTGACAGTACTTACTTTCAGTCTGGCAGTGACAGTACTTACTTTCACTCTGGCAGTGACAGTACTTACTTTCAGTCTGGCAGTGACAGTACTTACTTTCACTCTGGCAGTGACAGTACTTACTTTCAGTCTGGCAGTGACAGTACTTACTTTCACTCTGGCAGTGACAGTACTTACTTTCAGTCTGGCAGTGACAGTACTTACTTTCACTCTGGCAGTGACAGTACTTACTTTCACTCTGGTGTTGGCATTAATTTTGTTCACTCTGGTACTGACAGCAGTATCTTTCACATTGATATTGACAGTATTACATTTGCTAATCTGTCGAAGGTAATACGTTACATTATGGAGTTGACAACGAACTTCCCCTAGGGGATGACAGTAATAATTATCACCATGGGTTTATGATAATAATGATAATAACAAATAACAACAATAAGAAATAACAAGAAAGACACAATACCGTGACTGGAACGATTCACAAATTACCCGCACGTAGAAGAGAGGAGCTTACGACGACGTTTCGGTCCGACTTGAACCATTTACAAAGTCACGCTAACGAAAAGGAGAGAAGGAGGGGTATATATAGGCAGGAGGTGGTAGTGGTAGTAGTGGAGGGAGAAGGTAGTGGGGAAGGTAGTCAGGAGGAGGAGGAGGAGCCAGTCAAATACTAAGAAAGAGGAGCACTGCAAGGAAGCTAGGTTCCCACAGAGGGTAAGAGCAAGAACACAGAGGGGAGAAAAATAAATAAATAAATAATGAAGGAACAAATGAACAAGGCAGAAGAAAGACAACCCAAAGGAGAAAAATGAAAGAGGAAAGGGGAAGAGGGAGAAAAAGAAAAAGTAGGAATCAGGTTAAGTCACGGGTGTTCTGAAGTTTGGAGCATTTTATAATGTAGTGGGAGAGGAAGGTATCTACAGAGAAGAAGCCAGGACTAAGAGTCATACAAGGAAAGTTGTGTATTAGGGAGGATTCAACCAGACGGCGACTGTTAAAGTTGGAAGTAGGGAAGACAGTTTTAGCAGAAGACCAGTCAATAGGATGATTGTGATCTCTGACGTGACAGAAAAGAGCAGTGTTAGTGTTGGCAAGCCTAACACTACTTTTGTGCTCGCTAAGTCTGTCAAAAAGAGATCGGCCAGTTTCTCCAAAGTATTGAAGAGGACAGGAGGAACAAGAAATATAGTAGTCACCAGGAACATCTGTAGAGGGAGGAGAGGTATGAACGAGATTAGTGTGAAGAGTGTTATTCTGGCGGAAAGTAAGTTTGATGTCTAAGGAACGGAGAGAGTTGTTGAGATTAGAAAGACTGGAAATGTAGGGAAGGCAGAGGACAGAAGAGTTCCCAGGAGTAGAGAGTTTGGGAGAAAAGAAATTACGTTTCGCCTGTGGAAAGGCAGAGTCAGTGAAATGGGAAGGGTAGCCAAGACGGGAAAATGAATTATGAAGAGTGGAAATTTCTGATTGAAGGAACTGAGGATCACATATACGGAGAGCACGGAGAAAGAGGGAGATAAGAACACTTTCTTGACAAAGGAAGCATGATAAGTAAAGTAATGAATGTACATGCCACTCTGCAAAGGTTTACGGTACACGGAAAAGGCAAAACCTATATGTGACCGGTGCACATGAACATCAAGGAAAGGAAGCAAGGAATTAGATTATCATTCGTAAGCTCCTCTCTTCTATGTGCGGGTTATTTGTGTAAATAACATAAACAACAACAACAACAATAACAATAATTAATAATCTTTATTTCTACAAGTACATGTACAAGATATACAGGCCATAGCTGACATCAATGATATAGAAAGCCCCTTGTTATGCAGAGCATTTCGGGCAAATTAGGTCAGTTTTGTCCCAGGATGCGACCCACACCAGTCCACTAACACTCAGGTACCTATTTTACTGACTGGTAAACAGGGACAGCAGGTGTCTTAAGGAAACACGTCTTAATGTGTCCACCCGTACCGGAAATCGAGCTACGAACCTCAATGTGTGAGCTGAGTGAGTGTGTTGGCAGTCGAGCTACGGTACACAGTGACGGTAGTATTTTACACTCTAAATTGTCTTAAAACACCATCCATCTCCCACTGAGGCAGCATAATCCATAAAACTCAAACACTTATGCCATCATTCTGTCATTGTCTTGGGAGAGGCGCCCCTCCGAAGTGCAGTATTACCTTCCCTTCTTCAGACTGCAACAACTATATTTCTCACCTCCAGGATTCAAGTCACGCAGATTGATTTCCCTGAATCTTTTCATAAATATTTTCAAATTCACACGAAAACAGCATGTCATGTCAAACCATTAATTCTCTTAATAACAATTCCACTACTAAACAAGTTTATTCCCAGTAATTTTTTCGCTCAACAAGTTTATTCCCAATAATTCTCACACTTTGATGTTGGCATATATAACTTTCAGTATAGTGCTAACAGCGATATCTTTCACTCTTGTTTCCGCAGTAATATATTTTATTCTCATTATAAAAGGACCACTTTTCATTCTAGTCATGACAGTATTATTGCTCACTCTGGTGTTAAAATAAACATCTTTCATTCTGGTGAAAGAAATACATTTCTCTTTACTGTTTTTTGACATCAGTTCTTTTCAATCTGGTGTTGAGAGTAATAAATTCCACTCTTTTATTGACAGTAATTCGTTTCACTTCTGTATTGACAATATTACTTTAATACCTTCACTTATTATCAATAATACCTTGCACTTGTCTGTTCACTTTGCACTCTTGTGTTCACAATATTGCCCTGCACTCTTGTGTTCACAATATTGCCCTGCACCCTTGTGTTCACAATATTGCCCTGCACTCTTGTGTTCACAATATTGCCCTGCACTCTTGTGTTCACAATATTGCCCTGCACTCTTGTGTTCACAGTAATACCTTGCATTCTTCTGTTCACAATAATACCTTGCACTATTTTGTTCACAATAATACCTTGCACTCTTCTGTTCGCAATATTACCTTGTACTCTTGTGTTCACAATAATACCTTGCACTCTTCTGTTCGCAATATTACCTTGTACTCTTTTGTTCACAATAATACCTTGCACTCTTCTGTTCGCAATATTACCTTGTACTCTTGTGTTCACAATAATACCTTGCACTCTTCTGTTCATAATAATACCTTGCCCTCCTCTGTTCAAAATAATACCTTGCACTCTTCTGTTCATAATAATACCTTGCCCTCCTCTGTTCAAAATAATACCTTGCACTCTTCTGTTCATAATAATACCTTGCCCTCCTCTGTTCAAAATAATACCTTGCACTCTTCTGTTCATAATAATACCTTGCACTATTTTGTTCACAATAATACCTTGCCCTCCTCTGTTCAAAATAATACCTTGCACTCTTCTGTTCATAATAATACCTTGCACTATTTTGTTCACAATAATACCTTGCCCTCCTCTGTTCAAAATAATACCTTGCACTCTTCTGTTCATAATAATACCTTGCACTCTTCTGTTCATAATAATACCTTGCACTATTTTGCTCACAATAATACCTTGCACTCTTCTGTTCACAATAATACATTGCACTCTTGTGTTCACAATAATACCTTGCACTCTTCTGTTCACAATAATACCTTGCACTCTTGTGTTCACAATAATACCTTGCACTCTTGTGTTCACAATAATACCTTGCACTCTTGTGTTCACAGTGATACCTTTCAGTCATATCAGTACATATAATTCGCGTGTGTACAGAAATATCCTTCACTTTGGTGATGACAGTAATACTTTTCACTCTGGGACTGTGAGTAATATCTTTCATTCTGTTGTTGAGAGCAATTCCTCTTAAAATGAAAGTGAAAGTAATACCATACACTGTGGTGTTTGCAGTTATACCTTTCACTCTGTATTGATACTGATACACCATTGTGATGTTAACAGTATTTATTTATCTCAGGTGTATAAAGTGACCTTTTTAACTCTGGTGTCGATAGTAATGTTCTTCACTCTGGGTTTAATAGTAGAGCTCTTCACTCTAAATTTAATTACTTTTCACTCAGAATTTGACAATAATAGCCTTCACCCTGTGTTTAACAGTAATATCTTTCACTCAGTAACAGTAATTCCTTTCACTCTGACGTTGACAGTAATACTTATAACACTGGTATTAAGAGTAAAGGGGTGAGTTAAACCTTTTTTTCTGATTTGGAATTAATGATGATGACAATAACGCCTTTTTCTTTTACGTTGACAGTAATATCACTCATTTTTAAGTTATGGGTAATACCTTTCACTCTGGTTTTGAGAGCATTAAATGTCAGTCTGGAATTATATGTAGTATCAGTAAAATATCTTATTTTATAGGGATTATAAAAGTAATGAATTTCACTCAGGTGCTGACAGTAATGCCTTTCACTCAGATGCTGACAGTAATGCCTTTCACTCAGGTGCTGACAGTAATGCCTTTCACTCAGGTGCTGACAGTAATGCCTTTCACTCAGGTGCCGACAGTAATGCCTTTCACTCAGGTGCTGACAGTAATGCCTTTCGCTCAGGTACTGTCAGTAATGCCTTTCACTAAGGTGCTGACAGTAGTGCCTTTCACTCAGGTGCTGACAGTAATGCCTTTCACTCAGGTACTGTCAGTAATGCCTTTCACTAAGGTGCTGACAGTAATGCCTTTCGCTCAGGTACTGTCAGTAATGCCTTTCACTAAGGTGCTGACAGTAATGCCTTTCACTCAGGTGCTGACAGTAATGCCTTTCACTCAGGTGCCGACAGTAATGCCTTTCACTCAGGTGCTGACAGTAATGCCTTTCGCTCAGGTACTGTCAGTAATGCCTTTCACTAAGGTGCTGACAGTAATGCCTTTCACTCAGGTGCTGACAGTAGTGCCTTTCACTCAGGTGCTGACAGTAATGCCTTTTGCTCAGATACTGACAGTAATGCCTTTCACTCAGGTGCTGAAAGTAATACCTTTCACTCAGGTGCTGACAGTAATGCCTTTCATTCAGGTGCTGACAGTAATGCCTTTCACTCAGGTGCTGACAGTAATGCCTTTCACTCAGGTGCTGAAAGTAATGCCTTTCACTCAGATACTGACAGTAATGCCTTTCACTCAGGCTGACAGTAATGCCTTTCACTCAGGTGCTGACACTAATGCCTTTCACTCAGGTGCTGACAGTAATGCCTTTCACTCAGGTGCTGACAGTAATGCCTTTTACTCAGGTGCTGACAGTAATGCCTTTCACTCAGGTGCTGACAGTAATGCCTTTCACTCAGATACTGACAGTAATGCCTTTCACTCAGGTGCTGACAGTAATGCCTTTCACTCAGGTGCTGACAGTAATGCCTTTCACTCAGGTGCTGACAGTAATGCCTTTCACTCAGGTGCTGACAGTAATGCCTTTCACTCAGGTGCTGACAGTAATGCCTTTCACTCAGGTGCTGACAGTAATGCCTTTCACTCAGGTGCTGACAGTAATGCCTTTCACTCAGATACTGACAGTAATGCCTTTCACTCAGGTGCTGAGAGTAATGCCTTTCACTCAGGTGCTGACAGCAATGCCTTTCACTCAGGTGCTGACAGTAATGCCTTTCACTCAGTTGCTGACAGTAATGCCTTTCACTCAGGTGCTGACAGTAATGCCTTTCACTCAGGTGCTGACAGTAATGCCTTTCATTCAGGTGCTGACAGTAATGCCTTTCACTCAGGTGCTGACAGTAATGCCTTTCACTCAGGTGCTGACAGTAATGCCTTTCACTCAGGTGCTGACAGTAATGCCTTTCACTCAGGTGCTGACAGTAATGCCTTTCACTCAGGTGCTGACAGTAATGCCTTTTACTCAGGTGCTGACAGTAATGCCTTTCACTCAGGTGCTGACAGTAATGCCTTTCACTCAGGTGCTGACAGTAATGCCTTTCACTCAGATACTGACAGTAATGCCTTTCACTCAGGTGCTGACAGTAATGCCTTTCACTCAGCTGCTGACAGTAATGCCTTTCACTCAGGTGCTGACAGTAATGCCTTTCACTCAGGTGCTGACAGTAATGCCTTTCACTCAGGTGCTGACAGTAATGCCTTTCACTCAGATACTGACAGTAATGCCTTTCAATCAGGTGCTGACAGTAATGCCTTTCACTCAGGTGCTGACAGTACTGCCTTTCACTCAGATACTGACAGTAATGCCTTTCACTCAGGTGCTGACAGTAATTCCTTTCGCTCAGGTACTGACAGTAATGCCTTTCACTCAGGTGCTGACAATAGTGCCTTTCACTCAGGTGCTGACAGTAATTCCTTTTGCTCAGATACTGACAGTAATGCCTTTCACTCAGGTGCTGACAGTAATGCTTTTCACTCAGGTGCTGACAGTAATGCCTTTCACTCAGGTGCTGACAGTAATGCCTTTCACTCAGGTGCTGACAGTAATGCCTTTCACTCAGATACTGACAGTAATGCCTTTCACTCAGGTGCTGACAGTAATGCCTTTCACTCAGGTGCTGACAGTAATGCCTTTCACTCAGGTGCTGACAGTAATGCCTTTCACTCAGGTGCTGACAGTAATGCCTTTTACTCAGGTGCTGACAGTAATGCCTTTCACTCAGGTGCTGACAGTAATGCCTTTCACTCAGGTGCTGACAGTAATGCCTTTCACTCAGGTGCTGACAGTAATGCCTTTCACTCAGGTGCTGACAGTAATGCCTTTCACTCAGGTGCTGACAGTAATGCCTTTCTCTATTGTTGACAGTAATATCTTGTTCTTTAGTGTTGACAGTAATATCTTGTTCACTAGTGTTGACAGTAATATCTTGTTCACTAGTGTTGACAGTAATATCTTGTTCACTAGTGTTGACAGTAATATCTTGTTCACTAGTGTTGACAGTAATATCTTGTTCACTAGTGTTGACAGTAATATCTTGTTCACTAGTGTTGACAGTAATATCTTGTTCACTAGTGTTGACAGTAATATCTTGTTCACTAGTGTTGACAGTAATATCTTGTTCACTAGTGTCGACAGTAATATCTTGTTCTCTAGTGTTGACAGTAATATCTTGTTCTCTAGTGTTGACAGTAATATCTTGTTCTCTAGTGTTGACAGTAATATCTTGTTCTCTAGTGTTGACAGTAATATCTTGTTCTCTAGTGTTGACAGTAATATCTTGTTCTCTATTGTTGACAGTAATATCTTGTTCTTTAGTGTTGACAGTAATATCTTGTTCACTAGTGTTGACAGTAATATCTTGTTCTCTATTGTTGACAGTAATATCTTGTTCTTTAGTGTTGACAGTAATATCTTGTTCTCTATTGTTGACAGTAATATCTTGTTCTTTAGTGTTGACAGTAATATCTTGTTCTCTATTGTTGACAGTAATATATTGTTCTGTAGTGTTGACAGTAATATCTTGTTCACTAGTGTTGACAGTAATATCTTGTTCACTAGTGTTGACAGTAATATCTTGTTCTTTAGTGTTGACAGTAATATCTTGTTCTCTAGTGTTGACAGTAATATCTTGTTCACTAGTGTTGACAGTAATATCTTGTTCACTAGTGTGATGAATGGTTATGAAAACCGACAAGTTGAAGAATTGAGACACTTATGCAACACATGGGAATCTTTATTGAAGAAACGTTTCGCCACACAGTGTCTTTATCAGTCCATACAAAGGAGAATCTTGAAGAAAAGGAGGAGAATAAGGTAATCAGTCCCTCAACCTTGAGTCGATGTGGTCAGTCCATCAATCTTGAATAGAATACGGCATATGTGCGGAGAAGCAGCTTATAAACCGTTGGCAGGAGAGGTGCAGCAGTCGTAGGTGGTGTCACATTTGTTCAATGTGGAAGTAGGTCGTGCCCAAGAATTAGGCAAGCGAAGAATTCCCAAGTATTAAGATCCCAAGAAGTTGCAGTGTCTTCCACATTGAACAAATGTGACACCACCTACGACTGCTACACCTCTTCTGCCTACGGTTTATAACCTCCTTCTCCGCACATATGCCGTATTCTATTCAAGATTGATGGACTGACCACATCGACTCAAGGCTGAGGGACTGATTACCTCATTCTCCTCCTGTTCTTCAAGATTCTCCTTTGTATGGACTGATGAAACCACTGTGTGGCGAAACGTTTCCTCAGTAAAGATACCCAAGAGTTGCACATGTGTCTAATTTATCATACTGTAACCTCCCTTAGAGGAGTAGCTGGTTCCCTTCTGCGTGTCCGAGGTCAGACTTCCCTCACCTTTTCTATCCAAGGTAGAGACTTTACTGCTTCTTTCCTTGTTGTTGACCAGATTACCTTCCCTGGTGACCTACTGGGATTTGCATCTATGAGAGACTTACGTATTGTACTTGACCCGTATCGATAGCATGCCCAAATTTACGACTTGATCATTCCATTTTGGGGTTACCAGCTTGGATCCGAGATATGCCATACTGCCGCAGAGTATGACGGTCATATTAAGTCCGTACAGGCCAATGCATTTTCCACTAGCGTACCCAAGCGGTCAGGCACTAGTAACTCTGTCACTCCCATCTGTGTTCCACCTACACCTTCAGACATGCAAGATAGTGTATTGCCTCAAGTGTCCGAGGACGCTCAGACTTCCTTGAGTGCTCAGCCTATCCCTGCAATGTCTGCTAGTCCAAGTAGTAGTTTCTCCACAGGGGACGCCTTGTCGGAAAACAATTACTTGAAACTAGTAATGCCATCTCTTGTTGATGTCACATGGCGTCTGCAGAAAGACGTCTCTGTTGCGGCTAGTGCTCTCACTAGAGTGTGTGTTCTTGTTCCTAGTGTTCCAGATGGTGATAACGTCCTAGTTGACAGTGATTCCTGCAAGGTCAAGGGTTTATTTGTTGAACCTTCCTTACATGTTGTAAGAGACAGTAAGATCCATTTATTCCTTGCTAACACTTTGGGTCACAGTGTTCGTCTCAGAGCAAATACTAATCTTGTTGACCTGGTTCACTATCCTTACCCTGTTCAAGTACAGGATGACGTGCCACCTGACCAGTGGGTCAGTGCTATTTCAACAAAGGAGACCTCATCCGCTCCACTGGATCAATCCATTCCACCAGTTGAGGAGAAAGACTTAGCTCCCACTGACTTCCCAGATGAAGTCAAGCGTTTGTTGACTCTGTTGAACAAACGTCGTATAGCCATTGCCTTACCAGGTGAGAAGATGGGTATAACGAACTTATTGTCCCATCGTATTCCACTTGAACCTGGTACTAGACCTATCTATATACCTGCGTACAGAATGCCTCATTCCCAAGTTGCTGTCGCAGAAGAATTGATCAATCAAATGCTCGATGATGGAGTTATTGCACCAAGCAATTCACCCTGGAATGTGCCCTTAATCCTAGTGCCTAAGAAGGACGGTACTTGGCGCCCGGTGATTGACTTTAGGGAGTTAAATGCGAAAACTATTCCAGATCGCTTTCCACTTCCTGTACTTGGTGATCTTTTACGTAACATCAGAGATAACAAAGTCTTCTCGACCCTGGACTTGTTACAAGGGTTTTGGCAAGTCCCTCTTCACGAGGACAGCCAAGAGTTAACCGCATTCTCCACTCCCACAGGTCATTATCACTTCCTTCGAATGGCTTTTGGATTACGATCCTCCCCTATCACATTCTCTAGGCTCATGACCAATATCTTTAGAGGTCTCATAGGTAAAGCGCTTATGGTGTACTTAGATGACGTAATCATCATGTCCGAAGACGTAGATACACATCTGAAAAGACTTGATATAGTACTTGGTAAGCTTGAAGAAGCCAATTTAAAGATCAAACTGTCTAAATGTCAATTTTTCAGATCAGAAATTAAGTTTCTTGGTCATGTAGTCACTCCTAGAGGGGTTACGACTGATCAAAGTAAAGTAACGGCAGTATTAAATTTTCCATCCCCCAAAACTGCTGATGCTGTAAGATCCTTTGTGGGTCTAACAGGTTTCTATAGATCTTTCATTGCTAATTTTTCTTCAATAGCAGCCCCTCTAACTGAATTGCTTAAGAAAGATGCTCCTTTCGTTTGGACCTTCCATCAAGAAAGAGCATTCCAGTCACTAAAAGAAAAGCTAACATCCGCTCCCATTTTGAAATTCCCAGATTTTTCTAAGCCCTTCTATCTGACAACTGATGCTAGTTCTATTGGCATAGGTGCCGTACTAGCTCAGAAGACTGATGGCAAGTACAACACAGTTGCATTTGCTGGTAGAGTCCTTACGAAGGCTGAACGTAATTATACAGTAACGGAGCAAGAAGCTTTAGCAATAGTATGGTCTTTAAAGCACTTCCGAGACATTATTTACCAGTACCCTGTTCATGTCTTGACAGACCATGCACCACTGATACCTTTATTCCAGAATAAACAATCTACTGGAACGTTAGCCAGATGGACCTTGACTATCCAAGAGTTCAATCCCACTTTTGAACATTTACCTGGCAAGTCAAACGTAGTCGCAGATGCTTTATCGTGACACGTTAGTATAGTAACCACAGACCCTCCATTTACTGCCGAGGATGTAAAGAATGCCCAAAGAACAGATCCCATGTGGTCTGGTGTGATTCGATTCCTGCTCCAGGAAGATCTTATTCTGACTGTAAAGCCACCAGCACCCATTAGTGACTTTGTAATGAGTCAAGAATTATTGTATCGAACAGCCGAGTTGGGTACTCCAAGCAGAAGAGTATACCAGTTAGTAATTCCACAGTCACTAGTGAACGTAGCTCTACAGCTAGTTCATGATGCACCAGGTGTTGCACACCCTGGTATGGATCGTTCTGTGAAACAAGCCAGAATGAAGTACTTTTGGCCACGTATGGCAACTGACATTTCAGAGTATGTTAAGAAATGTAGTGTTTGCATGCAGCATAAAGGAAATGTCAATGGTCCTAATCCAATCCAGGTGTATCCAACTACTAGCGAACCGTGGGAAAGAGTTGCGCTTGATTTGTTAACCAATTTTAAATGTTCCCTCCAAGGCAACAAACATCTATGTGTTATGGTAGACCATTTCACCAGATATTGTAAGTTAGTTCCAATTGCAGATAAGACTGCCGAGACAGTAGCTAAAGCGTTTAAAGAACGCATTATCTGCAGGCATACCACCCCTAAGTCCTTAGTAACAGATAATCTAGGTGAATGAGAATTCTTGAGAATTTGTGTACTTTGTACAAGATCTCTAAATCCACCATTGTTCCTCATCATCCTGCCAGCAATGGGTTAGCTGAACGAACCAATAAGAAAGTACTTGATGTCTTGAGAGCCACTATCAACCCCAATAGTGAAACTTGGGATGAAGTTATACCAGATGTTCAATGTGCCATAAATTCTTCTTGCAATGCTTCCATAGGTGACACTCCACATTATGCATATGAGTTGTTATATTCCACTCCAAAACCCAATTACAACCATGATGATTTCATAGCAACTCGTACCAGCATAGCTCAGAGTGTTTTTAGAAGAATCCGTGAAACACTTCATAAATCAACAGCAGAATTTACTAAAGTAACTAATAGCCGTGCTAAGCCGACAAACGTTAAAGTGGGTTCGAGAGCAATGCTGACTAATTTCAACAAAACATCCGCAATGCCTAAGCTCAATCAAAAGTTTGTTGGCCCTTATCGAGTAGTTGAACATATCACTGGCAATAATAATAAGGTAAGAGAAATTAGTACTGGTAAGTACAAAGAATCGCATTGAGATCATATGAAGTAAGTATGCGATGTTGATGATATTGCTACCCAGACTAATGTGACAGTTGCTGATAATCCTCTTGACTCTGTACCCTCTACCTCAAATACTGAGTCAGATAATCAATCTGAATGTCGTTATTCTTTGCGTACTCGACAAGTAATGAGAAACCCACAAGTATCTTTTGTTGATACTCATTCAGATTGTCCTCAGTCAAGGCATGTGTTAGCCATTGCAGAAGAATTCGATCCACCCAGAGATGATAACCATTCTGCATATGTAAATCTTACCCTCGCAGAATTTGGTTGAAATGTACATAGTCTGTATAATTAGATGTCCAAGATGAATGAAGTTCTCAACTGTGTGTTTTGTTATCAGCTGATCAGTTTTCAAAATTTGTTTTTTTTTGTGTTCACGTTCCCTCCAAATTCTGAGAATTTAACAGTAATGATCTGTGTGCACCAGATTTGCCTTTGCTGTTAATTACTTTCACCTTGTATATATATTTATTCTTCCTCAGAATCCGTAGAGTGCATGAATACAGATCGATCGATCAATTCCATCCTATATTATACCATGATTTGTTCTTATAATTCGTAATGCATTATGTTAAAACTTATTACGTTAAAATCCATTATGTTAACATCCATTATGATACCATCCATTAGTTCTAAGTTACATATGTCTTTGTTATTGTATAGAATCAGCCTAGAACCACCTGCCTGTTCAGCCTATAGCATAGTAGTGTATGTCGAGATGACATACGTAACATGACCAAGCTGTCAGCATAGTTGCTGATCTCCCTTACATGTGTTGTATAGCTTATCTGAGTATCATAGTACCATCCATATGTTTTATATATAAGATCCCTTACTAGGCCTAGTGACTGTTTGTGTGATGTCACGTGATGCGCATGTGTGCGCGAGTACCTCTGTAACTTCCTCAGTCCATGGATAGTCTACAACAGGCAACAAGGCAGGCTGGGCCTTCCCTTACCACAGTCTGACAATATATAGTGTTACCATCCACAAGTGTGTTTATCTTCAACCATCACATCTCCTTTCGAACCCCCATGACATACCAGTGTGCGTATTCCTAGACTATGGAAGATGTGGACATCCAAGGACACTTCAGCTTCTATCAAGTCACTGATACCTGTCGAAGGTGTGAAGAACACCGTAGCTCATGCTACAAGAGCAAGTTGGGTTACTTATTTCTTGTAGTATGGGGGACTGTGCAGTTCTTGATTCACAAGGAGTTTGTAATCAACCTATAGTCGGTAGTGAGGTGCGGACTTTTGAGTCCACACAAGTACGTAAGTCAGTCATCAGTGAATGAAATATGCTGACATAACACCCCATCGAAGTAATTTATTGTTTACATAATATAATCTTTTTCAGCCCATTGAAAAATGATCAAGATAGCTACTCAAGAAATCGTCTGCAGGGGCGGCTGTGTGGACGAGAGATGTCTTTCTAAGCTAAGTATCACTATATTTAAACAATAAACTTACCTGTTAAATCATTTCTCAACACCAATGACCCCCCCAGATTAGCCCAATGACCCACCCAGTCTGATCATCTCCACTCAAGTATGGAGCACTGCACCAGACATAGCAGCACAAGCTAGTCAGGTCCAACTCACACCCACCCACACCCACTCATATATTTATCTAACCTATTTTTAAAACTACACAACGTTTTAGCCTGAATAACTGTACTCGGGAGTTTGTTCCACTCATCCACAACTCTATTACCAAACCAGTGCTTTCCTATATCCTTCCTGAATCTGAATTTTTCCAACTTCAAACCATTGCTGCGAGTCCTGTCTTGGCTGGAAATTTTCAGCACGCTATTTACATCCCCTTTATTTATTCCAGTTTTCCATTTATACACCTCAATCATATCCCCCCTAATTCTACACATTTCGAGAGAGTGCAGATTCAGGGCCATCAGTCGATCCTCATAGAGAAGATTTCTGATACATGGGATCATCTTTGTCATCCTCCTCTGTATGTTTTCCAGAGCATCTATATCCATTCCGTAATACGGTGAGCAGAAGTGAGCAGCATAGTCTAAATGAGGCCTAACCAAGGATGTATAGAGTTGAAGAACAACCTGAGGACTTCTATTATTTATACTTCTAGATATGAAGCCAAGAATACTGTTAGCTTTATTGTGAACACTAATGAACTGTTGTCTTGGTTTTAGATTACTGCTAACCAGAACTCCTAAATCCTTTTCACAATCAGTAGTATTAAAATCTACATTATTTAGTTCATATGTTGCATGGTTATTTACCTGTCCAACATTTAGAACTTTGGATTTGTCAATATTAAATTGCATCTGCCACTTCTCCGACCATTGCATTAGTCTATTCAAATCATCCTGGAGTGCTCTAGTATCCTCATTAGAATGAATTAGACGGCCTATTTTGGTGTCATCAGCAAATTTGCTTATGTCGCTATTTATTCCCTCATCTATGTCGTTTATGTAAATTGTGAACAACAACGGGCCCAACATTGACCCCTGAGGAACACCACTTGTGACGTGCCACCATTCTGATTTCTCCCCATTTATGCAAACTCTCTGCTGTCTATTTGTCAGCCATGCCTCTACCCAGGAAAAAATTTCTCCTCCTATTCCGTGTGCCTTAAGTTTCCTCAACAGCCTCTGGTGTGGAACTCTATCGAAAGCCTTACTGAAGTCCATATACACAATATCATATTCATTACCATGATCTACCTCCTCAAACACCTTAGTGAAAAAAGTTAGTAAATTTGTAAGATAGGAACGCCCCTTTGTAAAACCGTGTTGAGATTCATTAATCAATCTATGCCCGTCAAGATGGCTACGAATTGCTTCGGCAATTATTGATTCCATAAATTTTCCCACTATGGAGGTAAGGCTTATTGGTCTATAGTTCGTAGCCAAGGACCTGTCACCTTCCTTGTAAATAGGTATTACATTTGCCATTTTCCACTTATCAGGCACTATGCCAATTTATAGTGATATGTTAAAATGATTAGCCAAAGGTATGCTAAGTTCCTCTTTACATTCCTTTAACACCCTTGCAAACAGTTCATCAGGACCTGGGGATTTGTTAGGTTTTAGTTTCTCTATTTGTCTGAGGACCATGTCACTAGTTACTGCAATCGTACATAGTTTATTATCATCCTGTTCTACATAATCTATTATTTCAGGAATATCGCTAGTATTTTCCTGGGTGAAAACTGAGAGGAAGTAGGTATTTAGAATTTCACACATATTCTTATCACTGTCAGTGATCTGACCAGAGTTACTCTTAAGTGGGCCATTCTTATCCCTAATTTTACTTCTGTATACCTGAAAGAACCCTTTTTGGTTAGTCTTTGAACCCCTTGAGGCCTTAGCCTCATAATCCCTTTTTGCTCTTCTTATTCCTTTCTTTATTTCTCTCTTTAATTGAATATATTGATTTCTTAACCACCCATCCCCTCTTTTGATACGCCTATATATGCCTCTCTTTTGACCAATGAGATGTTTTAATCTATTGTTCATCAATTTGGGATAATTTTTGTTAGATCTAATTTCCCTACTCGGAACAATAGTTGTCTGGGCAGCTAGAACTATGCTCTGAAAAACGTCATATTGGCAACGAAGATCACATTCCTGACCCATAGTCAGGATATCCCAATTTATCCCACCCAGGTAATTTTTCAGTCCCATGAAGTCGGCGAAGCGAAAATCTGGGACAGAGATTTGATTGCAGTTATCTGGGTAATTCCATGATATATTAAAATTAAGTGATTTGTGATCACTTTCCCCAAGCTCATCATTAACCTCAAGGTTATTAATTAGTGAATCTTTGTTGGTAAGAACCAAGTCAAGCAGATTGTTTCCTCTAGTTGGTTCTGTCACAACCTGTTCTAAAAAGCAATCCTGAACTGTATCAAGAAAGTCACTAGTCTCAAGATTTCCTGTCATATTGTTCCAATCAATTTGTCTGAAGTTAAAATCTCCCATTATCACAATATTTTCATATCTAGATGCCTTATGAATTTCGTCCAATTACAGCTTACTGCCCTCCCTATCAAGGTTTAGGGGCCTATAAATCACACCCAAAATTAATTTGTCATGTCCCTCGAGAAACTGTAGCCGAACAGATTCTGTGTTCGATGTTTCTAATCTTATATCATGTCTAAGACAACAATTTAAATTTTCTCTGACATACATCGCCACACCACCACCCTTCCTGTTGACCCTATCAGTGTGGAATAGTTTATAACCCTGTATGTTGCATTCAGAAAGCATTTCTCTATCTTTCAGGTTGAACCAGGTCTCCGTTATACCAATATCTATATTACCTACACTTGCAAGTAATCTTAGCTCATCTATCTTATTTATTAGACTCCTACTATTTGTATAGTAAACCTTAAGGGAGCTAGTCACTCGTCGCCCTCTACTATCCCTCTTTGTTTGTTGATCAATTGATTTGCCATTACTAGCAACTTTATTTTGAATATTGTCTTTTAAACATATCCCTGAGGTATCCCGGTAATAACTGCTGTTTTTAACCTAAATGCTGCAACCTGATTGTTTCCCACAAACACCCATACCTCTATAATCTCTCAGTTTAAATTCCTAGACAAGTCATCAATTACCCTCTCAACTGAATTAGCTAATGCAACCGCTCCATCCCCAGAGAGATGAACCCCATCCCTTGCATACATATCACGTTTGCCAAAGAATAGGTCATAGTTATCAATGAATGGGATTGCAAGTTCCTTGCAGTACCTGTCTAGCCAGCAATTTATACCAATTGCCCTAGACATCCATTCATTGCCCACTCCCTTTCTAGGCAAGATGCTACATGTGACTGGGATCCTTTCCTTAGACCTAACTACTTCTATGGCTGACCTGTACTTATCCAGCAGCTCCTCTCTCCTGCCCTTCCCAATGCCATTACCCCCAGCACTAAGACAGATAATGGGCTTGTTCCCATTACCTGCCATAATATTATCCAACCTGCTGACTATGTCGCCAACACCAGCTCCAGGAAGACACACTCTCTGTCTGACCTTTCTGTCTCTGTTACAAAATGCACGGTCCATATATCTTACCTGAGAATCACCTACTATTAAAATATTATTACCTTGATTAGCAGGGGAATCAGTTGTATGTTCAACTTCACTAACCACTGAAGTACACTCGTCTTGGAGAACAGAGAATCGATTTCCTACCTTCACATCTTCTCTGTTAACTCTCCTCATCTTCCTTCTTCCTGAACTGTGAACCACTTGCCACTTAAAGCGGTTGCCACTATCACTGCTGGTGACCATTCCTTCCTTACCAGCTAAATCCTTCTCACACTCGCTCCCAAACTCATCTATGCGAAGCTTCAGCTTCCTATTTTCCTCCTGAAGAAGTAGAATCTCCTTCTACAACACATGAACCTGGGATTCTAAAGCACTACAACAAGCCATGGTGCTTGGTAACAGCCCACGCTAACTCTCAAAAGCTTAGGGAGAATGATCGCAGGTGACCCCATTCCGCAACTTCCTCTCCAAATCCCTGCTTTAGAAGGATCTGCCGCAATGCCTCCCGTTCCACACAGTCATATGCTCCCTGTCAATCCAAAGCAAGTAAGCCCCCCCCCCTTTTTCCCCCCAAACCCTCCACAAACCCCTTAAGACGTCTGTGGCCCTTGACCACAGATCTGCCAGGCAACCCGTATTGCCCTCTCGATACGACACACCCCGCGACGCTTTTCAGGCGATTTCCCAGTATTTTTGCAAACAATTTATAATCCACAAATAGTAAAGAAATTGCCCGATAATCCTTTAGGGTATTTTGGACCTCTCCCTTCGGGACCAGAACAACTACCACTGTGGCTTGTAATTCCCCCAACACCCCCTTCTCCTTCATGATATTCATTAACTCCACCAGGAATCCACGCATCAACTTCCAATTCTGCAGGTAAAATTCACAGGGCAATCCATCTATCTCTGGAGCCTTTCCCGTATGCATACCCACCAATGCCCACCAAACCTCACCCTCATCTATCTCCCCATCCAGCGCTACTTGATCACTCCGCCCCAATGAACATGGCACTAGCTCACAGACACTATGGAAAGCCTCACCTCCCACTCCACCATTCTCCAAATACTGCTCATACCATGCATCCGCATAACCACTCATCCCCTCTTTCGTCCGAAACACTTGCCCCTCCCGATAACCCCCCACTTCAGAGTGGACGACTAACCTACCAACCTCAGTGACTTTACGACAGAGCTGCTGACCCCGTAAGACACACGCCGATGGTCGATCACCCCACAACACCTCCTCAACCCCCCCTGCACATGCATCGCATTAAAACATTCATTTTGCAGCTCACGAATCCTTCCCTTCAACGTTTCTATCTCCTCCACAGGATATACTCCCCCGTGTCCACCTCTTCCATAGCAATCCCTCAACCTACCCTCTAGGTACTGAAGGAGCCCATACGATTGTTGCATTATGCGTTTCCCCTCTCTCACATAAAACTGACGTATCCATCCCTTAGCCACCCCGTCCCACCACCCCAGCAAATCCTCTACACCCTGCCTTTCCTCACTGAGCTCTGCCCACAACGCCTCAAATCCTCCCTGCCCCTCCTCATCACCCAAGATCCTCGTATTTAGTTTCCAATTGCTCTTGCATCTCCTGGCCAGCCCATCCCACCCCAGGTCAACCACAACCGCCCTATGATCAGAATATTCCACCCCTACCATACGCAAGGACTCCACTCTCACCTGCTTTGTGACGTACACCCGCTCTATCCTCACCGCATATCCATGTCTAACAAAAGTGTGCTCCACTGCCCAAGCCCCACCCCCAAATACGTCATGTAGACACACATCTCTCAGAAGATCACCTAGGATAGTTGAAAAATGCCCCGCCCCACGCAGCTCAACGTCTGCCCTGCGAAAGGGTTGTGGAGAAGTGTGTTGGGGTGGCGGAGGAGAGTAGACTTGTAATGGAGGAGTGTGGAGGGAATAGTGGAGGAGTGTTTAGGGGTGGTGGAGTAGTGTGGACTTGTAATGGTGGAGTGTGGAGGGGATAGTGGAGGAGTGTGGAGGTGTGGTGGTGGAGGAGTGTGGACAGGTGTTGGAGGAGTGGGGAGGGGTTGTGGATGATAGTGAACTTGTAATGGAGGAGTGAGGAGTTGATAGTGGAGGAGAGTAGAAGGGTGGTGGAGGACGATGGTGAGAAGTGTGGAGTGTTGGTGGAGGAGTGTGGAGGGGTGATGGAGGAGCGTGGAGGGGTGGTGAAGGAGTGTGGAGATGCGGTGCAGTGTGGAATAGTGTTGGTGGACGAGGAGTGGTGGAGGAGTGTGGAGGGGTAGTGAAGGAGTGTTGAGGGGGTGGAGAAGTGTGGAGGAGTGGTGGAGTGTGGAGGGGTTGTGGAAAATTGTGGAGGGGTGGAGGAGGAGTGTGGAGGAGTGGAGGAGGAGTGTGGAGTGGTAGTGGAGGAGTGTTGGAAGAGTGTGTAGGGGTGGAGGAGGAGTGTGGACTTGTGGTGGAGGAGTGTGGAGAGGTGCTGTAAGAGTGTGGAGGAGTAGTGAACGAGTGCGGAGGAGTGGTGGAGGAGTGTGGAGCGATGGAGGAGGAGTGTTCAAGGGTGGTGAAGGAGTGTGTAGGAGTGTTGAGGAGTGTGGAGGGGTGGGGAGGACTGTGGAAGGGTGGTAGAGGGGTGTGGAGTTGTGGAGAAGTGTGAAGCAGAGGTGGAGGAGTTTGGAACGATGGAGGAGGAGTGTGGAAGGGTGGTGGAGGAGTATGGAGGAGTGTGGAGGGGTGGTGGAGGAGTGTGGAGGGGTTGTGGAGAAGTGTGGATGGGTGGTGGAGGAGTGAGGAGGAGTGGTGGAGAGTGGATAGGTTGTGGAGGAGTGTGGAGGTGTGGTGGAGGAGTGTGGAGGGGTGGTGGAGGAGTGTGGAGGGGTTGTGGAGAAGTGTGGATGGGTGGTGGAGGAGTGTGGAGGAGTGGTGGAGAGTTAAGGGGTTTTGGAGGAGTGAGGAGGTGTGGTGGAGGAGTGTGGAGGAGTGGTGGAGTGTGGAGGGGATGTGGATTATTGTGGAGGGGTGGACGAGTAGTGTGGAGGAGTGTTGTAGGAGTGTGGAGTGGTGGTGGAGGAGTGTGGACAGGTTGAGGATTAGTGTAGAGGATGGTTGAGGAGTGTTGAGGAGGGGTGCAGAAGTGTAAAGGGGTAATGGAGGATTGTGGAGGGATGGAGGAGGAGTGATGAGGGGATATTGGAGGAGGGAGGAGGCGATAGTGGAAGAGTCTTGAGGAGATAGTGGAGAAGAGTGGAGAGGATAGTAGACGAGTGTGGAGGTATGTTGGAGGAGTGTGGAGGGTTGGTGGATAAGTGTGGAGT
>NW_027195598.1:0-80000 GCF_038502225.1 Cherax quadricarinatus
ACTTATTTATCCTCTTTTTCTTAAAATATGTATTACCTATAACTAAACCCCTTTCTATACAAAGTTCAATCAAAGGGCTCCCATTATCATTTACACCTGGCACCCCAAACTTACCTACCACACCCTCTCTAAAAGTTTCTCCTACTTTAGCATTCAAGTCCCCTACCACAATTACTCTCTCACTTGGTTCAAAGGCTCCTATACATTCACTTAACATCTCCCAAAATCTCTCTCTCTCCTCTGCATTCCTCTCTTCTCCAGGTGCATACACGCTTATTATGACCCACTTCTCGCATCCAACCTTTACTTTAATCCACATAATTCTTGAATTTACACATTCATATTCTCTTTTCTCCTTCCATAACTGATCATTTAACATTACTGCTACCCCTTCCTTTGCTCTAACTCTCTCAGATACTCCAGATTTAATCCCATTTATTTCCCCCCACCGAAACTCTCCTACCCCCTTAAGCTTTGTTTCGCTTAGGGCCAGGACATCCAACTTCTTTTCATTCATAACATCAGCAATCATCTGTTTCTTGTCATCCGCACTACATCCACGCACATTTAAGCAACCCAGTTTTATAAAGTTTTTCTTCTTCTCTTTTTTAGTAATTGTATACAGGAGAAGGGGTTACTAGCCCATTGCTCCCGGCATTTTAGTCGCCTCATACGACACGCATGGTTTACGGAGGAAAGATTCTTTTCCACTTCCCCATGGACAATAGAAGAAATAAAAAAGAACAAGAGCTATTTAGAAAAAGAAGGAAAACCTAGATGTATGTATATATATATATGCATGTGCGTGTCTGTGAAGTGTGACCAAAGTGTAAGTAGGAGTAGCAAGATATCCCTGTTATCTTAGCGTGTTTATGAGACAGAAAAAGAAAACCAGCAATCCTACCATCAGGCAAAACAGTTACAGGTTTTTGTTTCACTGTCATCTGGCAGGACGGTAGTACTTCCCTGGGTGGTTGCTGTCTACCAACCTACTACCTACAATATACCTATATATATATATATATATATATATATATATATATATATATATATATATATATATATATATATATATATATATATATATACATATATATATATATATATATATATATATATATATATATATATATATATATATATATATATATATATATATATATATATATATATATATATATATATATATATATATATATATATATATATATATATATATATATATATATTTATATATATATATATATATATATATAAGGTTTATAGTATATGTTTAAACGAATAAAAGAAAATTTCAGAAAGGACAATTTTAAATGAGTTCTGTATATACCCCATTGTTTCTGCATGGTGTAGAAACAAGGAGATATTTACAGAGAATATAGCGGGTACACACACACACACACACACACACACACACACACACACACACACACACACACACACACACACACACACACACACACATACACACACACACACACACACACACACACACACACACACACACACACACACACACACACATACACACACACACACACACACACACACACACACACACACACACACACACACACACACACACACACACACACACACATCCGCCTGGTGTTTACTTGTAGGACATTTAACTCTGGGCATCAAATAATTAGCTCATATTAATTGCAAGATATTTTATAAGAGCTTAATGGATGTTAAACAAATTGAATGAAAAATTATGATGAAAGAGAAAATGTTTAAAATGTAAGAGATGAGAAGAGTTGACTGACAGACCGACATTAATGACGGTGTGAGTCAGGTGTGAGTCAGGTGTGAGTCAGGCGACGACTGGTATACTATGACTCGTCCTGCAGCAGTGAGTCAGGTGTGAGTCAGGCGACGACTGGTCCATTATGACTCGTACTGCAGCAGTGAGTCAGGTGTGAGTCAGGCGACGACTGGTATACTATGACTCGTCCTGCAGCAGTGAGTCAGGTGTGAGTCAGACGACGACTGGTCCATTATGACTCGTACTGCAGCAGTGAGTCAGGTGTGAGTCAGGCGACGACTGGTATACTATGACTCGTCCTGCAGCAGAGTCAGGTGTGAGTCAGGCGACGACTGGTCCATTATGAATCGTCCTGCAGCAGAGTCAGGTGTGAGTCAGGCGACGACTGGTATACTATGACTCGTCCTGCAGCAGAGTCAGGTGTGAGTCAGGCGACGACTGGTATACTATGACTCGTCCTGCAGCAGAGTCAGTTGTGAGTCAGGCGACGACTGGTCCATTATGACTCGTCCTGCAGCAGTGAGTCAGGTGTGAGTCAGGCGACGACTGGTATACTATGACTCGTCCTGCAGCAGAGTCAGGTGTGAGTCAGGCGACGACTGGTCCATTATGACTCGTCCTGCAGCAGTGAGTCAGGTGTGAGTCAGGCGACGACTGGTATACTATGACTCGTCCTGCAGCAGTGAGTCAGGTGTGAGTCAGGCGACGACTGGTCCATTATGACTCGTCCTGCAGCAGAGTCAGGTGTGAGTCAGGCGACGACTGGTATACTATGACTCGTCCTGCAGCAGAGTCAGGTGTGAGTCAGGCGACGACTGGTCCATTATGACTCGTCCTGCAGCAGAGTCAGGTGTGAGTCAGGCGACGACTGGTCCATTATGACTCGTCCTGCAGAAGTGAGTCAGGTGTGAGTCAGGCGACGACTGGTATACTATGACTCGTCCTGCAGCAGAGTCAGGTGTGAGTCAGGCGACGACTGGTATACTATGACTCGTCCTGCAGCAGAGTCAGGTGTGAGTCAGGCGACGACTGGTCAATTATGACTCGTCCTGCAGCTGTGAGTCAGGTGTGAGTCAGGCGACGACTGGTATACTATGACTCGTCCTGCAGCAGAGTCAGGTGTGAGTCAGGCGACGACTGGTCCATTATGACTCGTCCTGCAGCAGTGAGTCAGGTGTGAGTCAGGCGACGGCTGGTATACTATGACTCGTCCTGCAGCAGAGTCAGGTGTGAGTCAGGCGACGACTGGTCCATTATGACTCGTCCTGCAGCAGTGAGTCAGGTGTGAGTCAGGCGACGACTGGTCCATTATGACTCGTCCTGCAGCAGTGAGTCAGGTGTGAGTCAGGCGACGACTGGTTCATTATGACTCGTCCTGCAGCAGCGAGTCAGGTGTGAGTCAGGCGACGACTGGTCCATTATGACTCGTCCTGCAGCAGTGAGTCAGGTGTGAGTCAGGCGACGACTGGTCCATTATGACTCGTCCTGCAGCAGTGAGTCAGGTGTGAGTCAGGCGACGACTGGTATACTATGACTCGTCCTGCAGCAGAGTCAGGTGTGAGTCAGGCGACGACTGGTATACTATGACTCGTCCTGCAGCAGAGTCAGGTGTGAGTCAGGCGACGACTGCTCCATTATGGCTCGTCCTGCAGCAGTGAGTCAGGTGTGAGTCAGGCGACGACTGGTATACTATGACTCGTCCTGCAGCAGAGTCAGGTGTGAGTCAGGCGACGACTGGTCCATTATGACTCGTCCTGCAGCAGTGAGTCAGGTGTGAGTCAGGCGACGACTGGTATACTATGACTCGTCCTGCAGCAGAGTCAGGTGTGAGTCAGACGACGACTGATCCATTATGACTCTTCCTGTAGCAGTGAGTCAGGTGTGAGTCAGGCGACGACTGGTCCATTATGACTCGTCCTGCAGCAGAGTCAGGTGTGAGTCAGGCGACGACTGGTCAATTATGACTCGTCCTGCAGCTGTGAGTCAGGTGTGAGTCAGGCGACGACTGGTATACTATGACTCGTCCTGCAGCAGAGTCAGGTGTGAGTCAGGCGACGACTGGTCCATTATGACTCGTCCTGCAGCAGTGAGTCAGGTGTGAGTCAGGCGACGGCTGGTATACTATGACTCGTCCTGCAGCAGAGTCAGGTGTGAGTCAGGCGACGACTGGTCCATTATGACTCGTCCTGCAGCAGTGAGTCAGGTGTGAGTCAGGCGACGACTGGTCCATTATGACTCGTCCTGCAGCAGTGAGTCAGGTGTGAGTCAGGCGACGACTGGTTCATTATGACTCGTCCTGCAGCAGCGAGTCAGGTGTGAGTCAGGCGACGACTGGTCCATTATGACTCGTCCTGCAGCAGTGAGTCAGGTGTGAGTCAGGCGACGACTGGTCCATTATGACTCGTCCTGCAGCAGTGAGTCAGGTGTGAGTCAGGCGACGACTGGTATACTATGACTCGTCCTGCAGCAGAGTCAGGTGTGAGTCAGGCGACGACTGGTATACTATGACTCGTCCTGCAGCAGAGTCAGGTGTGAGTCAGGCGACGACTGCTCCATTATGGCTCGTCCTGCAGCAGTGAGTCAGGTGTGAGTCAGGCGACGACTGGTATACTATGACTCGTCCTGCAGCAGAGTCAGGTGTGAGTCAGGCGACGACTGGTCCATTATGACTCGTCCTGCAGCAGTGAGTCAGGTGTGAGTCAGGCGACGACTGGTATACTATGACTCGTCCTGCAGCAGAGTCAGGTGTGAGTCAGACGACGACTGATCCATTATGACTCTTCCTGTAGCAGTGAGTCAGGTGTGAGTCAGGCGACGACTGGTCCATTATGACTCGTCCTGCAGCAGTGAGTCAGGTGTGAGTCAGGCGACGACTGGTATACTATAACTCGTCCTGCAGCAGAGTCAGGTGTGAGTCAGGCGACGACTGGTCCATTATGACTCGTCCTGCAGCAGCGAGTCAGGTGTGAGTCAGGCGACGACTGGTCCATTATGACTCGTCCTGCAGCAGCGAGTCAGGTGTGAGTCAGACGACGACTGATCCATTATGACTCTTCCTGCAGCAGTGAGTCAGGTGTGAGTCAGGCGACGACTGGTCCATTATGACTCGTCCTGCAGCAGAGAGTCAGGTGTGAGTCAGGCGACGACTGGTATACTATAACTCGTCCTGCAACAGAGTCAGGTGTGAGTCAGGCGACGACTGGTCCATTATGACTCGTCCTGCAGCAGTGAGTCAGGTGTGAGTCAGGCGACGACTGGTCCATTATGACTCGTCCTGCAGCAGCGAGTCAGGTGTGAGTCAGGCGACGACTGGTCCATTATGACTCTTCCTGCAGCAGTGAGTCAGGCGACGACTGGTCCATTATGACTCGTCCTGCAGCAGTGAGTCAGGTGTGAGTCAGGCAACGACTTGTCCATTACGACTCGTACTGCAGCAGTGAGTCAGGTGTGAGTCAGGCGACGACTGGTCCATTATGACTCTTCCTGTAGCAGTGAGTCAGGTGTGAGTCAGGCGACGACTGGTCCATTATGACTCGTCCTAGAGCAGTGAGTCAGGTGTGAGTCAGGCGACGACTGGTCCATTATGACTCTTCCTGTAGCAGTGAGTCAGGTGTGAGTCAGGCGACGACTGGTCCATTATGACTCGTCCTGCAGCAGCGAGTCAGGTGTGAGTCAGGCGACGACTGGTCCATTATGACTCTTCCTGCAGCAGTGAGTCAGGTGTCAGTCATGCGACGACTGGTCCATTATGACTCGTCCTGCAGCAGTGAGTCAGGTGTGAGTCAGGCGACGACTTGTCCATTACGACTCGTATTGCAGCAGTGAGTCAGGTGTGAGTCAGGCGACAACTGGTCCATTATGACTCGTCCTGCAGCAGTGAGTCAGGTGTGAGTCAGGCAACGACTTGTAGATTGCGACTCGTACTGCAGCAGTGAGTCAGGTGTGAGTCAGGCGACGACTGGTCCATTATGACTCGTCCTAGAGCAGTGAGTCAGGTGTGACTCAGGCGACGAATGGTCCATTATGACTCGTCCTGCAGCAGCGAGTCAGGTGTGAGTCAGGCGACGACTGGTCCATTATGACTCTTCCTGCAGCAGTGAGTCAGGTGTGAGTCAGGCGACGACTTGTCCATTACGACTCGTATTGCAGCAGTGAGTCAGGTGTGAGTCAGGCGACAACTGGTCCATTATGACTCTTCCTGCAGCAGTGAGTCAGGTGTGAGTCAAGTGACGACTGGTCGATTATGACTCGTCCTGCAGCAGTGAGTCAGGCGACGACTGGCCCATTATGACTCGTCCTGCAGCAGTGAGTCAGGCGACGACTGGCCCATTATGACTCCTTCTGCAGCAGTGAGTCACGTGTGAGTCGGGCGACGACTGGTCCATTATGACTCTTCCTACAGCAGTGAGTCAGGTGTGAGTCAGGCGACGACTGCTTCATTATGACTCGTCCTGCAGCAGTGAGTCAGGTGTGAGTCAGGCGACGACTAGTCCATTATGACTCTTCCTGCAGCAGTGAGTCAGGTGTGAGCCAGGCGACAACTGGTTCATTGTGACTCTTCCTGCAGCAGTGAGTCAGGTGTGAGTCAGGCGACGACTGGTCCATTATGACTCGTCCTGCAGCAGTGAGTCAGGTATGAGTCAGGCGACGACTGGTATACTATGACTCGTCCTGCAGCAGAGTCAGGTGTGAGTCAGGCGACGACTGGTCCATTATGACTCGTCCTGCAGCAGTGAGTCAGGTGTGAGTCAGGCGACGACTGGTATACTATGACTCGTCCTGCAGCAGAGTCAGGTGTGAGTCAGGCGACGACTGGTATACTATGACTCGTCCTGCAGCAGAGTCAGGTGTGAGTCAGGCGACGACTGGTCCATTATGACTCGTCCTGCAGCAGTGAGTCAGGTGTGAGTCAGGCGACGACTGGTATACTATGACTCGTCCTGCAGCAGAGTCAGGTGTGAGTCAGGCGACGACTGGTCCATTATGACTCGTCCTGCAGCAGTGAGTCAGGTGTGAGTCAGGCGACGACTGGTCCATTATGACTCCTCCTGCAGCAGTGAGTCAGGTGTGAGTCAGGCGACGACTGGTTCATTATGACTCGTCCTGCAGCAGTGAGTCAGGTGTGAGTCAGGCGACGACTGGTCCATTATGACTCGTCCTGCAGCAGTGAGTCAGGTGTGAGTCAGGCGACGACTGGTATACTATAACTCGTCCTGCAGCAGAGTCAGGTGTGAGTCAGGCGACGACTGGTCCATTATGACTCGTCCTGCAGCAGCGAGTCAGGTGTGAGTCAGGCGACGACTGGTCCATTATGACTCGTCCTGCAGCAGCGAGTCAGGTGTGAGTCAGACGACGACTGATCCATTATGACTCTTCCTGCAGCAGTGAGTCAGGTGTGAGTCAGGCGACGACTGGTCCATTATGACTCGTCCTGCAGCAGAGAGTCAGGTGTGAGTCAGGCGACGACTGGTATACTATAACTCGTCCTGCAACAGAGTCAGGTGTGAGTCAGGCGACGACTGGTCCATTATGACTCGTCCTGCAGCAGTGAGTCAGGTGTGAGTCAGGCGACGACTGGTCCATTATGACTCGTCCTGCAGCAGCGAGTCAGGTGTGAGTCAGGCGACGACTGGTCCATTATGACTCTTCCTGCAGCAGTGAGTCAGGCGACGACTGGTCCATTATGACTCGTCCTGCAGCAGTGAGTCAGGTGTGAGTCAGGCAACGACTTGTCCATTACGACTCGTACTGCAGCAGTGAGTCAGGTGTGAGTCAGGCGACGACTGGTCCATTATGACTCTTCCTGTAGCAGTGAGTCAGGTGTGAGTCAGGCGACGACTGGTCCATTATGACTCTTCCTGTAGCAGTGAGTCAGGTGTGAGTCAGGCGACGACTGGTCCATTATGACTCGTCCTGCAGCAGCGAGTCAGGTGTGAGTCAGGCGACGACTGGTCCATTATGACTCGTCCTGCAGCAGTGAGTCAGGTGTGAGTCAGGCGACGACTTGTCCATTACGACTCGTATTGCAGCAGTGAGTCAGGTGTGAGTCAGGCGACAACTGGTCCATTATGACTCGTCCTGCAGCAGTGAGTCAGGTGTGAGTCAGGCAACGACTTGTCCATTACGACTCGTATTGCAGCAGTGAGTCAGGTGTGAGTCAGGCGACAACTGGTCCATTATGACTCGTCCTGCAGCAGTGAGTCAGGTGTGAGTCAGGCAACGACTTGTAGATTGCGACTCGTACTGCAGCAGTGAGTCAGGTGTGAGTCAGGCGACGACTGGTCCATTATGACTCGTCCTAGAGCAGTGAGTCAGGTGTGACTCAGGCGACGAATGGTCCATTATGACTCGTCCTGCAGCAGCGAGTCAGGTGTGAGTCAGGCGACGACTGGTCCATTATGACTCTTCCTGCAGCAGTGAGTCAGGTGTGAGTCAGGCGACGACTTGTCCATTACGACTCGTATTGCAGCAGTGAGTCAGGTGTGAGTCAGGCGACAACTGGTCCATTATGACTCTTCCTGCAGCAGTGAGTCAGGTGTGAGTCAAGTGACGACTGGTCGATTATGACTCGTCCTGCAGCAGTGAGTCAGGCGACGACTGGCCCATTATGACTCGTCCTGCAGCAGTGAGTCAGGCGACGACTGGCCCATTATGACTCCTTCTGCAGCAGTGAGTCACGTGTGAGTCGGGCGACGACTGGTCCATTATGACTCTTCCTACAGCAGTGAGTCAGGTGTGAGTCAGGCGACGACTGCTTCATTATGACTCGTCCTGCAGCAGTGAGTCAGGTGTGAGTCAGGCGACGACTAGTCCATTATGACTCTTCCTGCAGCAGTGAGTCAGGTGTGAGCCAGGCGACAACTGGTTCATTGTGACTCTTCCTGCAGCAGTGAGTCAGGTGTGAGTCAGGCGACGACTGGTCCATTATGACTCGTCCTGCAGCAGTGAGTCAGGTATGAGTCAGGCGACGACTGGTATACTATGACTCGTCCTGCAGCAGAGTCAGGTGTGAGTCAGGCGACGACTGGTCCATTATGACTCGTCCTGCAGCAGTGAGTCAGGTGTGAGTCAGGCGACGACTGGTATACTATGACTCGTCCTGCAGCAGAGTCAGGTGTGAGTCAGGCGACGACTGGTATACTATGACTCGTCCTGCAGCAGAGTCAGGTGTGAGTCAGGCGACGACTGGTCCATTATGGCTCGTCCTGCAGCAGTGAGTCAGGTATGAGTCAGGCGACGACTGGTATACTATGACTCGTCCTGCAGCAGAGTCAGGTGTGAGTCAGGCGACGACTGGTCCATTATGACTCGTCCTGCAGCAGTGAGTCAGGTGTGAGTCAGGCGACGACTGGTCCATTATGACTCCTCCTGCAGCAGTGAGTCAGGTGTGAGTCAGGCGACGACTGGTTCATTATGACTCGTCCTGCAGCAGCGAGTCAGGTGTGAGTCAGGCGACGACTGGTCCATTATGACTCGTCCTGCAGCAGTGAGTCAGTTGTGAGTCAGGCGACGACTGGTCCATTATGACTCGTACTGCAGCAGTGAGTCAGGTGTGAGTCAGGCGACGACTGGTATACTATGATTCGTCCTGCAGCAGAGTCAGGTGTGAGTCAGGCGACGACTGGTATACTATGACTCGTCCTGCAGCAGAGTCAGGTGTGAGTCAGGCGACGACTGGTCCATTATGACTCGTCCAGCAGCAGAGTCAGGTGTGAGTCAGGCGACGACTGGTATACTATGACTCGTCCTGCAGCAGAGTCAGGTGTGAGTCAGGCGACGACTGGTCCATTATGACTCGTCCTGCAGCAGTGAGTCAGGTGTGAGTCAGGCGACAACTGGTCCATTATGACTCGTCCTGCAGCAGTGAGTCAGGTGTGAGTCAGGCTACGACTGGTCCATTATGACTCGTCCTGCAGCAGCGAGTCAGGTGTGAGTCAGACGACGACTGATCCATTATGACTCGTCCTGCAGCAGTGAGTCAGGTGTGAGTCAGGCGACGACTGGTATACTATAACTCGTCCTGCAGCAGAGTCAGGTGTGAGTCAGGCGACGACTGGTCCATTATGACTCGTCCTGCAGCAGCGAGTCAGGTGTGAGTCAGGCGACGACTGGTCCATTATGACTCGTCCTGCAGCAGCGAGTCAGGTGTGAGTCAGACGACGACTGATCCATTATGACTCTTCCTGCAGCAGTGAGTCAGGTGTGAGTCAGGCGACGACTGGTCCATTATGACTCGTCCTGCAACAGTGAGTCAGGTGTGAGTCAGGCGACGACTGGTATACTATAACTCTTCCTGCAGCAGAGTCAGGTGTGAGTCAGGCGACGACTGGTCCATTATGACTCGTCCTGCAGCAGTGAGTCAGGTGTGAGTCAGGCGACGACTGGTCCATTATGACTCGTCCTGCAGCAGCGAGTCAGGTGTGAGTCAGGCGACGACTGGTCCATTATGACTCTTCCTGCAGCAGTGAGTCAGGCGACGACTGGTCCATTATGACTCGTCCTGCAGCAGTGAGTCAGGTGTGACTCAGGCAACGACTTGTCCATTACGACTCGTACTGCAGCAGTGAGTCAGGTGTGAGTCAGGCGACGACTGGTCCATTATGACTCTTCCTGTAGCAGTGAGTCAGGTGTGAATCAGGCGACGACTGGTCCATTATGACTCGTCCTAGAGCAGTGAGTCAGGTGTGAGTCAGGCGACGACTGGTCCATTATGACTCGTCCTGCAGCAGCGAGTCAGGTGTGAGTCAGGCGACGACTGGTCCATTATGACTCTTCCTGCAGCAGTGAGTCAGGTGTGAGTCATGCGACGACTGGTCCATTATGACTCGTCCTGCAGCAGTGAGTCAGGTGTGAGTCAGGCGACGACTTGTCCATTACGACTAGTATTGCAGCAGTGAGTCAGGTGTGAGTCAGGCGACAACTGGTCCATTATGACTCGTCCTGCAGCAGTGAGTCAGGTGTGAGTCATGCGACGACTGGTATACTATGACTCGTCCTGCAGCAGAGTCAGGTGTGAGTCAGGCGACGACTGGTCCATTATGACTCGTCCTGCAGCAGTGAGTCAGGTGTGAGTCAGGCGACGACTGGTATACTATGACTCGTCCTGCAGCAGAGTCAGGTGTGAGTCAGGCGACGACTGGTCCATTATGACTCGTCCTGCAGCAGTGAGTCAGGTGTGAGTCAGGCGACGACTGGTCCATTATGACTCGTCCTGCAGCAGTGAGTCAGGTGTGACTCAGGCGACGACTGGTTCATTATGACTCGTCCTGCAGCAGCGAGTCAGGTGTGAGTCAGGCGACGACTGGTCCATTATGACTCGTCCTGCAGCAGTGAGTCAGGTGTGAGTCAGGCGACGACTGGTCCATTATGACTCGTACTGCAGCAGTGAGTCAGGTGTGAGTCAGGCGACGACTGGTATACTATGATTCGTCCTGCAGCAGAGTCAGGTGTGAGTCAGGCGACGACTGGTATACTATGACTCGTCCTGCAGCAGAGTCAGGTGTGAGTCATTCGACGACTGGTCCATTATGACTCGTCCTGCAGCAGTGAGTCAGGTGTGAGTCAGGCGACGACTGGTATACTATGACTCGTCCTGCAGCAGAGTCAGGTGTGAGTCAGGCGACGACTGGTCCATTATGACTCGTCCTGCAGCAGTGAGTCAGGTGTGAGTCAGGCGACGACTGGTCCATTATGACTCGTCCTGCAGCAGTGAGTCAGGTGTGAGTCAGGCGACGACTGGTCCATTATGACTCGTCCTGCAGCAGTGAGTCAGGTGTGAGTCAGGCGACGACTGGTCCATTATGACTCGTCCTGCAGCAGTGAGTCAGGTGTGAGTCAGGCGACGACTGGTATACTATGACTCGTCCTGCAGCAGAGTCAGGTGTGAGTCAGGCGACGACTGGTATACTATGACTCGTCCTGCAGCAGAGTCAGGTGTGAGTCAGGCGACGACTGGTCCATTATGACTCGTCCTGCAGCAGTGAGTCAGGTGTGAGTCAGGCGACAACTGGTCCATTATGACTCGTCCTGCAGCAGTGAGTCAGGTGTGAGTCAGGCGACGACTGGTCCATTATGACTCGTCCTGCAGCAGCGAGTCAGGTGTGAGTCAGGCGACGACTGGTCCATTATGACTCGTCCTGCAGCAGCGAGTCAGGTGTGAGTCAGACGACGACTGATCCATTATGACTCGTCCTGCAGCAGTGAGTCAGGTGTGAGTCAGGCGACGACTGGTATACTATAACTCGTCCTGCAGCAGAGTCAGGTGTGAGTCAGGCGACGACTGGTCCATTATGACTCGTCCTGCAGCAGCGAGTCAGGTGTGAGTCAGGCGACGACTGGTCCATTATGACTCGTCCTGCAGCAGCGAGTCAGGTGTGAGTCAGACGACGACTGATCCATTATGACTCTTCCTGCAGCAGTGAGTCAGGTGTGAGTCAGGCGACGACTGGTCCATTATGACTCGTCCTGCAACAGTGAGTCAGGTGTGAGTCAGGCGACGACTGGTATACTATAACTCTTCCTGCAGCAGAGTCAGGTGTGAGTCAGGCGACGACTGGTCCATTATGACTCGTCCTGCAGCAGTGAGTCAGGTGTGAGTCAGGCGACGACTGGTCCATTATGACTCGTCCTGCAGCAGTGAGTCAGGCGACGACTGGTCCATTATGACTCTTCCTGTAGCAGTGAGTCAGGTGTGAGTCAGGCGACGACTGGTCCATTATGACTCGTCCTAGAGCAGTGAGTCAGGTGTGAGTCAGGCGACGACTGGTCCATTATGACTCGTCCTGCAGCAGCGAGTCAGGTGTGAGTCAGGCGACGACTGGTCCATTATGACTCTTCCTGCAGCAGTGAGTCAGGTGTGAGTCATGCGACGACTGGTCCATTATGACTCGTCCTGCAGCAGTGAGTCAGGTGTGAGTCAGGCGACGACTTGTCCATTACGACTCGTATTGCAGCAGTGAGTCAGGTGTGAGTCAGGCGACAACTGGTCCATTATGACTCGTCCTGCAGCAGTGAGTCAGGTGTGAGTCAGGCAACGACTTGTAGATTACGACTCGTACTGCAGCAGTGAGTCAGGTGTGAGTCATGCGACGAATGGTCCATTATGACTCGTCCTGCAACAGTGAGTCAGGTGTGAGTCAGGCGACGACTGGTCCATTATGACTCGTCCTAGAACAGTGAGTCAGGTGTGAGTCAGGCGACGACTGGTCCATTATGACTCGTCCTGCAGCAGCGAGTCAGGTGTGAGTCAGGCGACGACTGGTCCATTATGACTCTTCCTGCAGCAGTGAGTCAGGTGTGAGTCATGCGACGACTGGTCGATTATGACTCTTCCTGCAGCAGTGAGTCAGGTGTGAGTCAAGCGACGACTGGTCGATTATGACTCGTCCTGCAGCAGTGAGTCAGGCGACGACTGGCCCATTATGACTCGTCCTGCAGCAGTGAGTCAGGCGACGACTGGCCCATTATGACTCCTTCTGCAGCAGTGAGTCACGTGTGAGTCGGGCGACGACTGGTCCATTATGACTCTTCCTACAGCAGTGAGTCAGGTGTGAGTCAGGCGACGACTTGTCCATTATGACTCGTCCTGCAGCAGTGAGTCAGGTGTGAGTCAGGCGACGACTGGTTCATTATGACTCGTCCTGCAGCAGCGAGTCAGGTGTGAGTCAGGCGACGACTGGTATACTATGATTCGTACTGCAGCAGTGAGTCAGGTGTGAGTCAGGCGACGACTGGTCCATTATGACTCGTCCTGCAGCAGTAAGTCAAGTGTGAGTCAGGCGACGACTGGTCCATTTTGACTCGTCCTGCAGCAGTGAGTCAGGTGTGAGTCAGGCGACGACTGGTCCATTATGACTCGTCCTGCAGCAGTGAATCAGGTGTGAGTCAGGCGACGACTGGTCCATTATGACTCGTCCTGCAGCAGTGAGTCAGGTGTGAGTCAGGCGACGACTAGTCCATTATGACTCTTCCTGCAGCAGTGAGTCAGGTGTGAGCCAGGCGACAACTGGTTCATTGTGACTCTTCCTGCAGCAGTGAGTCAGGTGTGAGTCATGCGACGACTGGTCCATTATAACTCGTCCTGCAGCAGTGAGTCAGGTATGAGTCAGGCGACGACTGGTATATTATGACTCGTCCTGCAGCAGTGAGTCAGGTGAGAGTCAGGCGACGACTGGTCCATTATGACTCGTCCTGCAGCAGTGAGTCAGGTGTGAGTCAGGCGACGACTAGTCCATTATGACTCGTTCTGCAGCAGTGAGTCAGGTGTGAGTCAGGCGATGACTGGTCCCTTATGACTCTTCCTGCAGCAGTGAGTCAGGTGTGAGTCAGGCGACGACTGGTTCATTATGACTCGTCCTGCAGCAGTGAGTCAGGTGTGAGTCAGGCGACGACTGGTCCATTATGACTCGTCCTGCAGGAGTGAGTCAGGTGTGAGTCAGGCGACGACTGGTCCCTTATGACTCTTCCTGCAGCAGTGAGTGAGGTGTGAGTCATGCGACGATTGGTCCTTTATGACTCGTCCTGCAGCAGTGAGTCAGGTGTGAGTCAGGCGACGACTGGTCCCTTATGACTCTTCTTGCAGCAGTGAGTGAGGTGTGAGTCATGCGACGACTGGTCCATTATGACTCATCCTGCAGCAGTGAGTCAGGTGTGAGTCAGGCGACGACTGGTCCATTATGACTCGTCCTGCAGCAGTGAGTCAGGTGTGAGTCAGGCGTCGACTTGTCCATTATGACTTGTCCTGCAGCAGTGAGTCATGTGTGAGTCAGGCGACGACTGCTTCATTATGACTCGTCCTGCAGCAGTGAGTCAGGTGTGAGCCAGGCGACGACTAGTCCATTATGACTCGTCCTGCAGCAGTGAGTCAGGTGTGAGTCAGGCGATGACTGGTCCCTTATGACTCTTCCTGCAGCAGTGAGTCAGGTGTGAGTCAGGCGACGACTGGTTCATTATGACTCGTCCTGCAGCAGTGAGTCAGGTGTGAGTCAGGCGACGACTGGTCCATTATGATTCGTCCTGCAGGAGTGAGTCAGGTGTGAGTCAGGCGACGACTGGTCCCTTATGACTCTTCCTGCAGCAGTGAGTGAGGTGTGAGTCATGCGACGACTGGTCCATTATGACTCGTCCTGCAGCAGTGAGTCAGGTGTGAGCCAGGCGACGACTCGTCCATTATGACTCGTCCTGCAGCAGTGAGTCAGGTGTGAGTGAGGCGACGACTGGTTCATTATGACTCGTCCTGCAGCAATGAGTCAGGTGTGAGTCGGGCGACGACTGGTCCATTATGACTCGTCCTGCAGCAATGAGTCAGGTGTGAGTCGGGCGACGACTGGTCCATTATGACTCGTCCTGCAGCAGTGAGTCAGGTGTGAGTCAGGCGACGACTGGTTCATTATGACTCGTCCTGCAGCAGTGAGTCAGGTGTGAGTGAGGCGACGACTGGTTCATTATGACTCGTCCTGCAGCAGTGAGTAAGGTGTGAGTCAGGCGACAATGGGTCAACTATGACTCGTCCTGCAGCAGTGAGTCAGGTGTGGGTCAAGCGACGACTGGTCAATTATGACTCGTCCTGCAGCAGTGAGTCAGGTGTGAGTCAGGCGACAACTTGTCCATTATGACTCGTCTTGCAGCAGTGAGTCAAGTGAGTCAAGTGACGACTGGTCCATTATGACTCGTCCTGCAGCAGTGAGTCAGGTGATTCAAGCGACGACTGGTCCATTATGACTCGTCTTGCAGCAGTGATTCAGGTGTGAGCCAAGCGACGACTGGTGCCTTATGATTCGTTCTGCAGCAGTGAGTCAGGTGTGAGTCAGGCGACGACTTGTTCATTATGATTCGTCCTGCAGCAGTGAGTCAAGTGTGAGTCAGGCGACCACTGGTTCATTATGATTCGTCCTGCAGCAGTGAGTCGGGTGTGAGTCAGGCGACGACTGGTCTATTATGACTTGTCCTACAGCAGCGAGTCAGGTGTGAGTCAGGCGACAACTTGTCCACTATGACTCGTCCTGCAGCAGTGAGTCAGGTGTGAGTCAGGCAACAACTTGTCCATTATGACTCGTCCAGCAGCAGTTAGTCAAGTGTGAGTATGGCGACGACTGGTCTATTAACAGAATGATTTGTCCAGCAGCAGTGAGTCAGGCGACGACTGGTCCATTACCAGAATAACTCGTCCAGCAGCAGAGTCAGGTGTGAGTCAGGCGACGACTGGTCCATTACCAGAATAACTCGTCCAGCAGCAGTGAGTCAGGTGTGAGTCAGGCGACGACTGGTCCATTACAAGAATGATTCGTCCAGCAGGAGTGAGTCAGGTGCGAGTCAGGCGACTACTGGTCCATTACCAGAATGACTCGTCCTGCACCAGTGACTCGTACTTGTCCTGCAGCAGTCACTCCTGCTTGTCCTGCTTGTCCTGCTTGTCCTGCAGCAGTTAGTCCTACTTGTCCTCAGTGAGTTCCACTAGTCCAACAGCATTGACTCCTACTTGCCCTGCAGTAGTGACTCCTGCTTGTCCTCCAGCAGTGACTCCTGCTTGTCCTGCAATAGTGACTCCTGCTAGTCCTGCAGTAGTGACTCCTGCTTGTTTTGCAACAGTGATTCCTCCTTGTCCTGCAGTTTTGATTTCTGCTTGTCCTGAAATAGTGACTCCTGCTAGTCCTGAAATAGTGATTCCTGCTAGTCCTGCAATAGAGACTCCTGCTAGTCCTGCAGTAGTGACTTTTGCTTGTCCTGCAGCAGTGACTCCTGCTTGTCCTACACCAGTGACTCCTGCTTGTCCTGCAGCAGTGACTCCTGCTTGTCCTACACCAGTGACTCCTGCTTGTCCTGCAGCAGTGACTCCTGCTTGTCCTACACCAGTGACTCCTGCTTGTTCTGCAGTACTGACTCCTGCTTCTCCTGCAGTAGTGTCTCCTGTTTGTTCTGAAGCAGTGATTTCTGCTCGTCCTGCAGCAATGAGTAATACTTCTCCTGCAGTAGTGTCTCCTCTTTGTCCTGAAGCAGTAACTCCTAACCTATCCTAACCTAACCTACCCTAACCTTCCCTAACCTAACCTACCTAATCTAACCTAACCTAACCTAGCGAGCCTAACTGAACCTACCCTAATCTAACCTAACCTAACCTAACCTAGCGAGCCTAACCGAACCTACCCTAATCTAACTTAACCCAACCTAACCTAACCTAACCTAACCTACCCTAACCTAACCTAACTTAACCTAACCTAACCTGCCCTAACCTGTCCTAACCTAACCTAACCTAACCTAACCTACCCTAACCTAACCTACCCTAACCTAACCTACCCTAACCTAACCTAACCTAACCTAACCTAACCTGACCTAACCTAACCTACCCTATCCTAACCTGCCCTAACCTAACCTAACCTAACCGAGACTAACCTATCCTAACCTACCCTAACCTAACCTAACCCACCCTAACCTAACCTAACCTAACCTAACCTAAGTCTCCTTGTATTACCCAAATTTAATCGTGTCACCACCTTAGAGTTGGTACCTTACATTACAATGCTAGTAGTTCGGTTGGTAGCGCACCCAGCTCACACATTCAGATCTGGGGTTCGATCCATGGTACGGGTGAAAACATTGAGGCGTGTTTCCTTAAAACACCTAGCAGTAAGTAGGTGCCTGGGTGTTAGTCGACTGGTGTGCGTCGCATTCTGGGAACAAAATTAACCTAAGTTGCCCGGAAATGTTCTGCATAACAATGGGCTTTCTATATAGTAGTATGTTATTGATGTCAGCTAGGACTGTATACCTTCTACATGTACTTGTAGAAATAAAGATTATTATTATTATTATTATTATTATTATTATTATTATTATTATTATTATCATCTTCATTATTATTATTATTATTATTATTTTCATTATTATTATATCAAAAATAGCATTCCTACTCTTCTCACTGCTTAACATGAAACTGCAGTTAACTCACAGTATCCTGCTAGCACAACCACATTCGTGTGACAAGTCATTTTTTCCCAGTAATCTTATTGGAGCATGACAAACATTCACACAGCCCTGTTTCTATTATTATCCGTTTTGCAGGTGTGGCGCCGTAAGTCTTGGCTTAACATTCTCATTCACACGGTCACGTAACCAAGTGAAGTCACGACATCACAAGCGCTATAATCACAACTCAACACTCAAACGCATGCACAGGCAAGCACACGCAGGCATGCGTGTCTAAGATACGTGGCTACTGGAATTCAACCCCCCTAGGAAATGCAAGGTCATGTGAAGGCTTACTCAGCCCTGTAACAACTTCAGACAGTATTACCAAGGCTGGCTCCTCCTCAGGAAAATTAATGAATAGAAAAAGAAATAATTCACAAAGATAAACACTTTATTATTTAGTAATGCAAAGATAAAACATTGAAACATGAAGGTGTATCCTATTTGAAAGAAAAATGAAAAGTGAAGTGAAAAAATGACATTTGAATTCAACGCTAATATGTACAGTTATACTGGGGTGTCTGGTTGAGATTGACACCGTCTTGTAGAAATTGTAGCCGTTACTGATGATGTGTGTGGGGGCGGGTCACAGGTGCTGGTGACAACCCAACGGTTAGTTCTTCACAGAGTCTATAGCCTTGAATAGTCAGTCCAGATGACAGGAACGCAGGTTCTTTACCACTACAAAGATGAGGGGTAGTTGCCTGCGGGTGGGCTACAATGAATCAGGTAGGTAGATCAAAAAGTGACGTCTCCGGACTTCAGTCCGTCTCCTTCACGTTTCTTTGGTTGCCAGATGACCCGAGCTGTCATTCCAAGCTAGAAAGAGACAAAGGTTACCCACTGCTTAAGAAATCACTCTCCATGATAAGTACAATACCTAAAACATGTGGTGATTATCTAAAACATTACACGAGACTTAAGACTGAAAGGACTAAGTTTTTAATGGTCAAAAGTGAAGCTTTCAACCAATATATCCACTGGAATAGGAGCAGAGGTTTTTACTTACAGTTGTGCTGGGAGCTGTGAGTCAAGTGATTACTGTTTGGTCCGAGCCCCACACGTCACCTTTCTGGGTGGAAGAAAGAGAGGGGGAGGGGATAGCAGGAGCTAGACTGTCCCTACCTTAACAAGCAGCCGGCAATCAAAGTATCGTCACCATATACTCGCTTGCTACTCCTATCTGTTGAACTTTTCCCTCACAGGTCATGAATATTAGGAGGAGCAAAGAAAACCAGAGACTGAGTTCAGACTCTGGAGCGGCTGGTAAATGTGGCCGGACAGATGGCCGACGAACTCCTGGTCGACAGACATTTCACCGATGGACATTTCGCCGAATGGACATTTCACCGACGGACATCTGGCCGAGCGGACATTTCATCAAACGGTAAATTAGGTTAGGTCATTTCATCCGTTAGGTGAATGTCACTTCGTCCGTTCGGTGAAACGTCCGTTCGGCCAAAATGTCCGTCGGTGAAATGTCTCTTGGCACAAATGTCTGTCGGCCATCTGTCCGGAAGCTGGCTGTAAACCCCCCCCTCACCCAAGAATGAAGATCTAGGGGTGAGTATAGTATCGAACATATCGGCAGTACACATAAACCATATAATCTCTTCAGCAAAGGGGCGGAGATTTTATATATAGTTGAGCACACACACACACACACACTTGCCCTGGCCTCCTGCTGTTCTTTGGTGGATTATAAATCACCGCAATTGCCATCATGGGATCTCCAGACCGAAGTGTTCTTATTATGGATTCTCCTGCTTCTCCCTTGTCTCCTCTCTCCAGTTCATCAAATTCACATTGGTTTTTGATGAGTAGTGCCACTCCTCAAACCCCCCTGTTCCCTCTGTCTTTCCTAAGGATCTGATATCCAGTTGGAAAGTTGTCATCTGTTATCATTCCTCTGAGCTTGGTTTCTGTGAGAGCTATGATGTCCGTTGATACCTCTTTGATTCTTTCATGCCACTCCTCCCACTTATTTGTTATTCCATCAGTGTTGGTGTACCATACCTTCAGTTTCCTCTCCAACACTGTGTTCTGGGGGTTTTGTGGGGGTGGGGGACCTGGAAGGGTGCTGTGGGATTCTACAGCATAGTGTGGGATGGGGTCTGTAAGTGTGGAATGTGGCTTGTGTTGGGATACAGTGTTTGGCTGTGAGGTTCTGAGGGTGGTTCTGTGTGTGGCTAGCCAGGAAACATGGGTCCTGAGAGAGGGAGAAGAGGCGCTATGTTTACCGCTAACAACAATCTTCAACACATTTTTCGAAACAGGGCGACTACCTGAGATATGGGAGACAGCAAATATAGTACCAATTTTTGAAGGAGACAGACATGAAGCATTAAACTACAGAGTAGTGTCACTGACATATATATATAGTATGCAAAGTCATGGACAAGAATATCAGAAGAATGGTGGATCACCTAGAAAGGAATGAGCTAATCAACGACAACCTGCATGGTTTCAGGGATGGGAAATCCTTTGTCACAGACCTACGGGAGTTCTATGACATTGTGACAGCAATAACACAAGAGAGAGAGCGGGGTGGGTAGGCTGCGTTTTCTTGGAATGTAAGAAGGCGTTTGACACAGTTCCACACAAGAGATTAGTGCAAAAGCTGGAGGACCAGGCAGGGATACCATGGAAGGCACTACAATGGATCAGGGAATACTTGTCGGGAAGACAACAGTGAGTCATAGTACGTGATGATGTGTCAGAGCTGGGTTCCACAGGAGCTGGGTTCCACAGGAGTCAGTCCTAGAACCGGTGCTGTTTCCGGTATATGTGAATGACATGACGGAAGGAATATACTCAGATGTGTCCCTGTTTGCAGATGATGTGAAGTTGATGAGAAGAATTCAATCAGACGAGGACCAGGCAGAACTACAAAGAGATCTGGATAGGCTGCAGGCCTGGTCCAGAAGCTGGCTCCTGGAGCTCAACCCCACCATGTGTAAAATCATGAAGATTGGGGAAAGGCAAAGAAGACTGCAGACGGAGTACAGTTTAGCGAGCCAGAGACCATAAGCCCCATTCAAGGAACAGGATCTTGAGGTAAGTATAACATCAGGCACATCTCCTGAGGCTCATATCAACCAAATAACTGCTGCAGCATATGGACGCCTAGCAAACCTAAGAATAGCATTCCGACATCTCAATAAGGAATCGTTCGGGACCCTGTACACCGTGTACGTTAGGCCTATATTGGAGTATGCAGCACCAGTTTGGAACCCACACCTAGAACAGCACTTAAAGAAAATTAAGAAAGTGCAAAGGTTTGCAACTGAGGGGCATGTCCTACCAGAAGAGGTTAAGGGAAATCGACCTAATGACACCGGAGGACAGGGGAGATAGGGGGGATATGATAACGACATATAAAGTACTGAGAGGAATAGACAAGGTGGACAGAGACAGGATGTTCCAGAGACGGGACACAGCAATAAGGGGTCACATTTGGAAGCTGAAGACTCAGATGAATCACAGGGATGTCAGGAAGTATTTCTTCAGTAATTGAGTTGTCTGGATTGGAACTGTCTGGGAAATGTAGTGGAGGCAGGATCCATACGTAGCTTTAAGAAGAGTGATCTGGTAGCTGCCAGTGAAGAGGAGTACCAGGAGCTGTGAATCGACCCCTGCAACCACAACTTGGTGTGTACACACACACACACACACACACACACACACACACACACACACACAATACATATATATATATATATATATATATATATATATATATATATATATATATATATATATATATATATATATATATATATATATATTTATTTATTTATATATATGCACTCACACAGAAACACATACACCCACATACACACATTTCTGAAAATTTTATACACTAATATTGATTGAGTAATCTCAAAAAGATTATAACTTATGGATGTTATTAATGAAAAGAAACGTGATATAGTTTTTCTTACTGAAGCCAAACTGGAAAAACTTCTTTCAAATGAGGTTTTATTTGACAGAAATCACAGAGCGTGGAGAAGAGAGAGAGAGAGAGAGAGAGAGAGAGAGAGAGAGAGAGAGAGAGAGAGAGAGAGAGAGAGAGAGAGAGAGAGAGAGAGAGAGAGAGAGAGAGAGAGGGAGAGAGAGAGAGAGAGAGTAAAAAATAAAGTAAGAGGACTGGCAATATTGGAAGATAAAGAATCTCTTCATGTTATGGAAATTAAAATACAAAATACTGAAAATGTTTAAATTTTAGGAATAAGTGTACGATATGAAGGTAAGAAACTCTTAGTTGAAAATATGAATAACCTTCAGTAATACTTGGGATGAAAGAGAGTTGATAGTATTAATGATGGACTACATAATATTCTCAGGGAACTACTGATGAAAAGTGACCGAAATATGGAAAAAACCTACTGTGTTTGGATATTTTCATTATATAGAAATAAATCGGGCGACTTATGATGCTGAAATTGTAAATAAATGGCTCATAAATTTCTGCAATTTAATGACAGTTTTGTTTATACATCAAGAATGACAGGCAGAAACACACCGTCAGTATTAGATTCAGTGTTTACTGGAACAGTGTTTACTGGAAGTGTTTACTGGAACAGTGTTTACTGGAAGTGTTTACTGGAACAGTGTTTACTGGAAGTGTTTACTGGAACAGTGTTTACTGGAAGTGTTTACTGGAACAGTGTTTACCGGAAGTGTTTACTGGAACAGTGTTTACTGGAACAGTGTTTACTGGAACAATGTTTACTGGAACAGTGTTTACTGGAACAGTGTTTACTGGAACAGTGTTTACTGGAACAGTGTTTACTGGAACAGTGTTTACTGGAACAGTGTTTACTGGAAGTGTTTACTGGAAAAATGTTTACTGGAACATTGTTTACTGGAACAGTGCTTACTGGAACAGTGTTTACTGGAACAGTGTTTACTGGAACAGTGCTTACTGGAACAGTGTTTACTGGAACAGTGTTTACTGGAACAGTGTTTACTGGAACAGTGTTTACTGGAACAGTGTTTACTGGAACAGTGTTTACTGGAAGTGTTTACTGGAACAATGTTTACTGGAACAGTGTTTACTTGAACAGTGCTTACTGGAACAGTGATTGCTGGAACAGTGTTTACTGGAACAGTGCTTACTGGAACAGTGTTTACTGGAACAGTGTTTACTGGAACATTGTTTACTGGAACAGTGATTACTGGAACAGTGTTTACTGGAACATTGTTTACTGGAACAGTGATTACTGGAACATTGTTTACTGGAACAGTGATTACTGGAACAGTGTTTACTGGAACATTGTTTACTGGAACAGTGTTTACTGGAACATTGTTTACTGGAACAGTGATTACTGGAACAGTGTTTACTGGAACATTGTTTACTGGAACAGTGTTTACTGGAACAGTGTTTACTGGAACAGTGTTTACTTGAACAGTGCTTACTGGAACAGTGTTTACTGGAACAGTGTTTACTGGAACAGTGTTTACTGGAACAGTGTTTACTGGAACAGTGTTTACTGGAACAGTGCTTACTGGAACAGTGTTTACTGGAACAGTGTTTACTGGAACATTGTTTACTGGAACAGTACTTACTGGAACATTGTTTACTGGAACAGTGATTACTGGAACAGTGTTTACTGGAACAGTTGTGGAAATTTTCAACACAGTCCTACATGTGATGAATGATTTTGAAAACCGACAAGTTGAAGAATTGAGACTCTTATGCAACATACGGGAATCATTACAAACGTTAATGTTTTATGTTAGACATCATAATCCCAGACAGACTAGAAGACATAGAAATAACTAAAGATGAAGTAAAGAAATTATTACTAGATGCTGATAAGAAGAAAAACCATAAGATCAGACGGGATAGCACCAGTCAGTCATTTTAACTACTTTAAGATATATCTACGGGAAGGTAAATTAGCAGAGACATGGATGACACATATTATGACTTTATTTAAACTCAAGACTGATTTCCTTGACAAATGCCGAAAAATTATTGGAAAAAGTCCTTAGAGTAAACTGATTCAACACTTAGAAAACGATAACATATTAACTGGTAAACAATCTTGTTATCGGCCAGCACATTCACATATATATCAAATTTGTTATTATGACAACGTTACGGTAAATGTTGAAGGGGAAAATTTAATGAGCAGATTGTATTTATGTAGACTTTAATGAGGTTTTCAATAGACTTCCCCATGAAAAATTAATCATGACACTGCAAAATATAGGAGGAATTTAAATGGAGTGCCACAAGGGTCTGTACTTCCCCAAGTAATGTTTATAATTTATATAAATGATTAACCAGAAGAAATAAAACTTTGTATGAATATGATCGCATATGATGCCATAAATCTTATGTAAAATGAATAATGAAAATGACGAGATGTTTGTAAGAGGATCTGGATACTTTGAACATGTGGAGTGATAGATGGATGATTGAATTTAATAAAGATAAATGTTATGTAATAAAAATGGGAAAAAGTGAAATGAAGCCACACGTGACTGTAATAAAATACAGAAAATATAAACCACGGTACGGGTTAATACTTGCACTTGCCATGAGTTCAAACCTTACCCGTACTGTGGGTTGTTTGCAATGGTGTTATTACAATTTAGTGATTCACTGAAAGTGTAAAATAGAGAAAGATATCTAGCAGCAATTATTAACAAAAAAATCATATCAATGAAAATGAGTGTATATCATAAGCTTCACTGACAAATTGTAAATGTTTTTCAAATGGATGGTGAAATATTAAACAAAATGTTTATGACTTATATTAGATCAAAATTGGAATATAGCCCCGTGAGGGCGGGGAATGTGGCTAGGCTTGGGGACAGTTGGTCCCAAAGATGACGGGGTACTTGTATCTCCTCCCATGGGAGACTTAGGTCTCAAGACACTCCCCAGACAGGGAGCCAAGGCCGGGTCACCACTACTTGGAAAAGACCCGGGCCGGGAGAATACCGGCGAATGACTGTGAAACAGAAACCTGTAACTGTTTTGCATGATGGTAGGATTGCTGGTTTTCTTTTTCTGTCTCATAAACACGCTAGATAACAGGGATATCTTGCTACTCCTACTTACACTTTGGTCACACTTCACAGACACGCACATGCATATATATATATACATACATCTAGGTTTTTCTCCTTATTCTAAATAGCTCTTGTTCTTTTTTATTTCTTCTATTGTCCATGGGGAAGTGGAAAAGAATCTTTCCTCCGTAAGCTATGCGTGTCGTATGAGGCGACTAAAATGCCGGGAGCAATGGGCTAGTAACCCCTTCTCCTGTATACATTTACTAAAAAAGAGAAGAAGAAAAACTTTATAAAACTGGGTTGTTTAAATGTGCGTGGATGTAGTGCGGATGACAAGAAACAGATGATTGCTGATGTTATGAATGAAAAGAAGTTGGATGTCCTGGCTCTAAGCGAAACAAAGCTGAAGGGGGTAGGAGAGTTTCAGTGGGGGGAAATAAATGGGATTAAATCTGGAGTATCTGAGAGAGTTAGAGCAAAGGAAGGGGTAGCAGTAATGTTAAATGATCAGTTATGGAAGGAGAAAAGAGAATATGAATGTGTAAATTCGAGAATTATGTGGATTAAAGTAAAGGTTGGATGCGAGAAGTGGGTCATAATAAGCGTGTATGCACCTGGAGAAGAGAGGAATGCAGAGGAGAGAGAGAGATTTTGGGAGATGTTAAGTGAATGTATAGGAGCCTTTGAACCAAGTGAGAGAGTAATTGTGGTAGGGGACCTGAATGCTAAAGTAGGAGAAACTTTTAGAGAGGGTGTGGTAGGTAAGTTTGGGGTGCCAGGTGTAAATGATAATGGGAGCCCATTGATTGAACTTTGTATAGAAAGGGGTTTAGTTATAGGTAATACATATTTTAAGAAAAAGAGGATAAATAAGTATACACGATATGATGTAGGGCGAAATGACAGTAGTTTGTTGGATTATGTATTGGTAGATAAAAGACTGTTGAGTAGACTTCAGGATGTACATGTTTATAGAGGGGCCACAGATATATCAGATCACTTTCTAGTTGTAGCTACACTGAGAATAAAAGGTAGATGGGATACAAGGAGAATAGAAGCATCAGGGAAGAGAGAGGTGAAGGTTTATAAACTAAAAGAGGAGGCAGTTAGGGTAAGATATAAACAGCTATTGGAGGATAGATGGGCTAATGAGAGCATAGGCAATGGGGTCGAAGAGGAATGGGGTAGGTTTAAAAATGTAGTGTTAGAGTGTTCAGCAGAAGTTTGTGGTCACAGGAAAGTGGGTGCAGGAGGGAAGAGGAGCGATTGGTGGAATGATGATGTAAAGAGAGTAGTAAGGGAGAAAAAGTTAGCATATGAGAAGTTTTTACAAAGTAGAAGTGATGCAAGGAGGGAAGAGTATATGGAGAAAAAGAGAGGTTAAGAGAGTGGTGAAGCAATGTAAAAAGAGAGCAAATGAGAGAGTGGGTGAGATGTTATCAACAAATTTTGTTGAAAATAAGAAAAAGTTTTGGAGTGAGATTAACAAGTTAAGGAAGCCTAGAGAACAAATGGATTTGTCAGTTAAAAATAAGAGAGGAGAGTTATTAAATGGAGAGTTAGAGGTATTGGGAAGATGGAGGGAATATTTTGAGGAATTGTTAAATGTTGATGAAGATAGGGAAGCTGTGATTTCGTGTATAGGGCAAGGAGGAATAACATCTTGTAGGAGTGAGGAAGAGCCAGTTGTGAGTGTGGGGGAAGTTCGTGAGGCAGTAGGTATAATGAAAGGGGGTAAGGCAGCCGGGATTGATGGGATAAAGATAGAAATGTTAAAAGCAGGTGGGGATATAGTTTTGGAGTGGTTGGTGCAATTATTTAATAAATGTATGGAAGAGGGTAAGGTACCTAGGGATTGGCAGAGAGCATGCATAGTTCCTTTGTATAAAGGCAAAGGGGATAAAAGAGAGTGCAAAAATTATAGGGGGATAAGTCTGTTGAGTGTACCTGGTAAAGTGTATGGTAGAGTTATAATTGAAAGAATTAAGAGTAAGACGGAGAATAGGATAGCAGATGAACAAGGAGGCTTTAGGAAAGGTAGGGGGTGTGTGGACCAGGTGTTTACAGTGAAACATATAAGTGAACAGTATTTAGATAAGGCTAAAGAGGTCTTTGTGGCATTTATGGATTTGGAAAAGGCGTATGACAGGGTGGATAGGGGGGCAATGTGGCAGATGTTGCAAGTGTATGGTGTAGGAGGTAGGTTACTGAAAGCAGTGAAGAGTTTTTACGAGGATAGTGAGGCTCAAGTTAGAGTATGTAGAAAAGAGGGAAATTTTTTCCCAGTAAAAGTAGGCCTTAGACAAGGATGTGTGATGTCACCGTGGTTGTTTAATATATTTATAGATGGGGTTGTAAGAGAAGTAAATGCGAGGGTCTTGGCAAGAGGCGTGGAGTTAAAAGATAAAGAATCACACACAAAGTGGGAGTTGTCACAGCTGCTCTTTGCTGATGACACTGTGCTCTTGGGAGATTCTGAAGAGAAGCTGCAGAGATTGGTGGATGAATTTGGTAGGGTGTGCAAAAGAAGAAAATTAAAGGTGAATACAGGAAAGAGTAAGGTTATGAGGATAACAAAAAGATTAGGTGATGAAAGATTGAATATCAGATTGGAGGGAGAGAGTATGGAGGAGGTGAACGTATTCAGATATTTGGGAGTGGACGTGTCAGCGGATGGGTCTATGAAAGATGAGGTGAATCATAGAATTGATGAGGGAAAAAGAGTGAGTGGTGCACTTAGGAGTCTGTGGAGACAAAGAATTTTGTCCTTGGAGGCAAAGAGGGGAATGTATGAGAGTATAGTTTTACCAACGCTCTTATATGGGTGTGAAGCATGGGTGATGAATGTTGCAGCGAGGAGAAGGCTGGAGGCAGTGGAGATGTCATGTCTGAGGGCAATGTGTGGTGTGAATATAATGCAGAGAATTCGTAGTTTGGAAGTTAGGAGGAGGTGCGGGATTACCAAAACTGTTGTCCAGAGGGCTGAGGAAGGGTTGTTGAGGTGGTTCGGACATGTAGAGAGAATGGAGCGAAACAGAATAACTTCAAGAGTGTATCAGTCTGTAGTGGAAGGAAGGCGGGGTAGGGGTCGGCCTAGGAAGGGTTGGAGGGAGGGGGTAAAGGAGGTTTTGTGTGCGAGGGGCTTGGACTTCCAGCAGGCATGCGTGAGCGTGTTTGATGGGAGTGAATGGAGACAAATGGTTTTTAATACTTGACGTGCTGTTGGAGTGTGAGCAAAGTAACATTTATGAAGGGATTCAGGGAAACCGGCAGGCCGGACTTGAGTCCTGGAGATCGGAAGTACAGTGCCTGCACTCTGAAGGAGGGGTGTTAATGTTGCAGTTTAAAAACTGTAGTGTAAAGCACCCTTCTGGCAAGACAGTGATGGAGTGAATGATGGTGAAAGTTTTTCTTTTTCGGGCCACCCTGCCTTGGTGGGAATCGGCCAGTGTGATAATAAAAAAAATAATAAAAATAAAAAAATAAAAAAAAAATACAGCGGTGATACCCACAGCCTAAAAAACACGTATACGTGTCCTAGAAAATATTCGGAAAAGACTACAGAATGGCTGCCAGAGTTGAGCAATATGAACCATGATGAAAGGTTGAAAACAAAAAAGTTACCCATGTTGGCCGATACCAGGAAAAGAGGAGACATGATAACCATGAATAAAGTTTTGAAACTTTGAAAGAGTAGGTAAAAATTCCTTAGTACCTACAACAGGGATAACTGAGGAAAAAGTAGAGAAGATAGTAAAAAAAAAAATGTTTCAAAATAGAGTTCTTGACCAATGGAATTAATTAAGTAGGAATTAGAACGTGCTGAACAGAGTACTGAACTCGAGACAGCGAGCATAACTCCTGTACACACACACACACACACACACATACACACACACACACACACACACACACACACACACACACACACACACACACACACACACACACACACACACACACAAAACTGCAGGTATGCGTGTGTACTGAATGTAAGTAAAAGTTTATAAGATTAACCTGTTATCTTTTGTTCATGAGAGAGAAAGAAAAGATCAGTAGTGCTGCTAGTGTAAAAAAAAAAAATACATTTTCGATTCACATTTATTGGGTAGATGTTTGTACCTACCCTCCTGGTTGCTGTTCAGCAGCATGTTGAGGCTTTGGTTTGCAATGAGATGTACAATATAATGTTTGTACAGATATGCACACACACATACACAACAGGCCTAGTGTCTAATCGACATGTGCCTAGGACAAAATGGTAACTAACACACACACACACACACACACACACACACACACACACACACACACACAGACGAACTTAAGGGAAGAAAGGAGTCTTAAGAAGCCAGTAAAGTATAGAGTACAGAGAGGGAGCCAGGGTGCAGCCACGAGGGCAGCCCTTTAATAAACTTTCCTGTGAAGAAGTTCATTAAGGTGCCACCAACAAGACAGAAAGAGGAGGAAGTTAGTAGGAAGCTGAAGGAATGACTAGGTGCATGGATGAGTTTGCATGAATGGGAGGGAGAGAGAGTAAGTGGGAGTAGCGGAGGGATTGTGGGTGGGTTGCTTGATGCATTAGAAAACGAGGGGGGTGGGCGGATTGTTGGATGAAAGGGAGACAAGGCGGGGGGGAGAGAGGGACGGCGGGCAGGTGGGTGAATGAATGGATGAGATGACGGTTGAGGTGGTGAGTGGGTCGATGAATGGGAGGCAAGGTGGGGAAAGTGGACGGGAAAATTGAAGGACTCGAGAGTATTGCGAATTGGGGAAATGACTGAGTGAGAAGGCAGGTGTAGTTCCGCAAGTACATACACTGGACAGATGTATACGTGATGGAATAGGTTCGCTGCTCACTAAATAAATACAAACACAACAACCCCTGAAGTAGTTTACAAGTTGCTCTGAGCCACATAAGTGTGGGGAGAGCCACAGTTTTATAAGTGAACTTGAAAGTGATATTGGCGGTGTAAGTCAGAGACGGCAGGCCTAGTGTGGCGCAGGTGTTGTTGCCGGTATGTGCAAATCATGAAGGATAATAAAGTGAAATCAGTGTGTGACCAGTGAAAGAAGCACAGTATTCACCTGTACCTAGTTTTCGGGGAATCAGATATTTGGTTTCCAGGTATCGCCAGCTGATTTGTGAACGGTCCACCCTCCATGTATGAAAAAGAATAGGCTAATAAGTACTAAATAACGAATAGTAATTGGTAATTTAAAACAGAACCAGGATGGGCAGACAGGTGTATGTTAGACTAGGATAAGCAGAGAAGCAGGTTGTGAGTCAGAGCAAGTCAGAGGAGCACTGCAGACCACGTGTAACACACAAACTGCACCACACACACGCACACACACACACAAACACACACACACACACACACACACACACACACACACACACACACACACACACACACACACACACACACACACACACACACACACACAGCAGAGGTATGATAAAGCTCAAGATTCAGGGAGAGTGACCTAGTAGCGACCAGTGAAGAGGCGGGGCCAAGAGCTTGGATTCGACCTCTGCAACCTCAACTAGGTGAGTACTACTAAGTGAGTACACACACACACTCCTACCCACTACTTTTAACATACTCAATAAACCCACACACACATGTCCACGAATACAGACCCACACCGACACATTCCTCACACATAGACCACACACACATTCCCTCTCACACACACTCTCCCCTCACACTCCCCCTCACTCTCCCCCACTATCTTCCCCTCTCTCCCTTCCCTGCTTCCCCTTCTCCCTCTCTCTCTTCCACATCCTCCTCCTTTTTATCTCCCCCTCCTCTCCCTCTTTTCCTCCTTATATTTCTGCCTCTTCCCCTTTCTCTCCCTCTTCCCGTCTCTCTTCCTCCCCCCTGTGGCTCTCCCTCCCCATCTCTCTCCCCTTATTCCCTCCTCTTTTCCCCTCCACATCTCTGTCCCCCTCTACCACTGTCTCCCCCTTCCCCTCTCTCACTCCCTATCCCCCTCTCTCACTCCCTCTCCCCCTCTCCTTACCTCCTTTCCCTTTCTCTCCCCCCTTCTGCTCCACTCACACAAACACACACACACACACACACACACCCACACACACACACACACACACACACACACACACACACACACACACACACACACACACACACACGCACACACACACACACACACACAAACACACACACATGCACACGCACACACACTCACACTCAGACAAACACACATCACAAACAACCACACAGAAATACATAAGTTTTTCATTCTATGATAACAAAATAAAAATGGGTTGCCAGAGGGCAGGACGGAAAACCAGGGGACTAGAGAATGAGTCTGGGAATGAAAACTGGGTTGCAGAGCTCATGCAAAGGTAACATGAGTGGGGAAAGAAGCTAGAAGACCTCAGCATGAAAATGGAGAGGACACCTGCAGAGAGCAGAAAGTGGGAGATGCAAATCACAGCAGCAGAGGCTAAGATACATAGATTAGAAGAGGAACTGAAAAATCAGAAGCAGCCTAAAGAACTAAAGAGCAATGTGGGCTACCTCAGTCACAAACAAGGGGACTGTAGGGAATGAAGGAGTGAAACTGTATGCAGAAACCCTATCAGGCCATCGTGGAGCCTGAGAAAAAAAGAGGATCCCATCAATAACAATCGAGGGGACTGCAGAAAATTAAAGAGCTAAGGTATACATAGAGTCTCTAACAGATCAGAGCAGTGCCTGGGGAAAGCTGAGAAGGGAAAATGACAGACCACTGGTCCAGAGACAACAGTTAGTGAAGAAATTGATGAAAGGAAAGCTGCAATGGAGGCAACTAAATCGAATCAGGGGATACTTAAGGATATGCAGTGGGAGAATGAAAGGGAGAGATCAGTCTTTGTTTATGGGTTCCAAGAAATTAAAATGGGAAACTTACGATCTTAGAAGACATGTGAAGAAAAAAAATTATTGAAAGCATTATGAAAACAATATGAGAAGACGACAGGACCCAGCTGGCAAATTTTCTGAGAGTTGGGGAGTTTACAAGAGGAAGACACCGGCCGGTCATAGTGATTTTCAAGGCAGAATCAGCTCGAAACAGGATCCTGCAGGAGAAAGCACAACTAAGGAACATGTTGTTGTACAGGAGGGCATATCTTGACCGTGAAAGAAAACGAGAAGAAATGCAGAAACTGAAAGAGAGGGTACAAAGACAAAAGGAGGAATGAGAGGCAAAGATGGAGATGGACAGGAGAGCACAGACTCAGGAGAAAAATCAAATACAACATCCCTCACAACTACCAACAGAAGCCCGCAACGAGGCCAACCCCAATGCAACCATACATTCTAACCCAATACACACATGCCATACCCAATGCCCCCACCCACCTCTACAAACTCTACCTTCCCAGCAACTGCCCATAGTTCTTCATTGGGTTTCCCACTTCCCCAACCCCAACGTACCCTCCAGACCACAGTTTTAGAAAAGAAGTTGTAGGATTGGTATACAAATGCAGAAAGAATAACAAATAAATGTGAGGAGTGGCATGAAAGAATCAAGGAGACATCCCCAGACATAATAGCACTCACAGAAAGGAAACTCACCAGGATGATAACAGATGCAATCTTTCCATCCGAATATCAAATCCTAAGGAAAGATAGACGGAGCAGAGGGGGGAGGAGGAGTTGTACTGCTCATGAAAAACCAGTGGGGATTTGAGGAAATGGAAGGAATTGGTGGAATGGGCGAAAGGGACTACATAGTAGGAACAATCCAGTCTGAGGGGCCATAAGGTGGTAATGGCAGTGATGTACAAACCGCCACAAAACTGCAGGAGGTCAGGAGAAGAATATGAAGAGAGCAACAGAGCAATGGTAGACACACTAACCTAGGTGGCCAGAAGAGCTCACATGGGTAGAGTAAAGTTACTAGTTATGGTTGATTTCTATCACAGGGAGATTGACTGGGAAAACCTGGAGCCCCATGGGGGTCCTGAAACATGGAAAGCCAAGATGATGGATGGGGTACTGGAAAACCCCATGCATCAACATGTTAGAGACACTACCAGAGAGAGAGGTGAGGATGAACCAGCAAGACTGGACTTATTATTCACCTTGAGTAGTTTGGACATCGAGGATATCACGTATGAAAGGCCCCTGGGAGCTAGTGATCATGTGGTTCTGTGCTTTGAATACATAGTTGAGCTACAAGTGGAGAGGGAAGCAGGGAGAAGCCAAATTACAAAAGGGGGGACTACACGGGCAAGAGGAACTTCTTGCAAGACGTTCAGTGGGAATGAGAATTAGCAGGAAAACCAGTAAAACAAATTATAGACTATGTGACAACAAAATGCAAGGAGGCAGAGGAGAGGTTTGTTCCCAAGGAAAACAAAAATAATTGGAAGACTAGAACGAGTCCTTGGTTCACCCAAATGTTCAGGGATTCAAAAACTAAACGAACTAGACAACGGAAAAAGTACAGAAGATAAGGGACTCAGGAAAATAAAGAGATTAGTTGAAGAGCCAGAAACGAATATGGACAGATAAGAAGGGAGGCTCATCGACAATACGAAAAAGGCATAGCAGCTAAAGTCAAGTCTGACCCAAAGCTGCTGTATTGTCACATCAGGAGGAAAACACCGATCAAGGGCCAGATAATTAGGCGGAGGAAGAAAGGTGGGGAGTTCACAAGAAACGACCAAGAAGTATGTGAAGAGCTCAACAAAGATATAAAGAAGTGTTTACAGTAGAAACAGGAAGAACTCCAGGAAGTCAGAATAGGGAGGTACACCAACAAGGGATACACCAAGAAGTGCTGGATGAAATACACACAACCGAGACAACATGTCTCCGTGGGTCCTTAGAAAAGGAGCAGAGATGCTCTGTGTGCCACTAACAAAAATCTTAGCACGTCCATTGAAACTGGGCAACCACCTGAGGTATGGAAGATGGCAAATGTAGTCCCAGTTTTTTAAGAATGGAGACAGATATAAGGCATTAAACTACAGACCTGTGTCACTGACGTGTATAGTAAGCAAAGTCATGGAGAAGATTATCAGGAGAGTGGTGGAGCACCTAGAAAGACACAAGCATATAAACGACAACCAGCACGGTTTCAGGGAAGGAAAATCCTGTGTCACAAATCTTCTGGAGTTTTATGACAAGGTAACGGAAGTAAGACACGAGAGGGGTGGATAGATTGCATTCTCTTGGATTGCAAGAAGGCCTTCGACACAGTTCCTCACAAGAGGTTAATGCAAAAGCTAGAGGATCAGGCAAGCATAACAGGAAAGGCACTGAAATGGATCAAAGAATATCTGACAGGGAAGGAACAGCGAGTCATGGTACGTGACAGGGGCCCACTTGAGTGGGCGCCTGTGACGAGCGTGGTTAAACAGGGGTCAGTCCTAGGACCTGTGCTGTTTTTGGTATATGTGAATGATACACACAGAAGTGTCCCTCTGTGCAGATGATCTGAAGTTAATGCGGAGAATTAAATCGGATGAGGATCAAGCAGGACTACATGGGACCTGGACAGGCTTCAAGCCTGGTCCAGTAACTGCCTCTTTGAATTTAACCCCTCCAAATGCAAAGTCATGAAGATCGGGGAAGGGCAAAGAAGACCGCAGAGAGAGTAAATTCTAGGTCGCCAAAGACTGCAAACCTCACTCAAGGAAAAAGATCTTGGGGTGAGTACATTACCGAGCACATTTGAGGTGCACATCAACCAGATAACTGCTGCAGGATATGGGCGCCTGGCTAACCTAAGAATAGCGTTCCCATACCTCAATAAGGAATCGTTCAAGATTCAGGCCCATATCGGAGTATGCAGCACCAGTTTGGAATCCACACCTGGTCTAACACGTCAAGAAATTAGAGAAGGTGCTGAGGTTTGCAGCAAGGGTAGTCCCAGAGTTTAGGGGATTGCCCTACAATGAAAGGTTAAAGGAAATCGACCTGACGACTCTGAAGGAGACATGATAACGACATATACAATACTGCGAGGAACTCACAAGGTGGACAAAGACAGAATGTTCCAGAGATGGGACACAGAAACAAGGGGTCCCAATTGGAAGTTGAATGCAATGAGTCAAAGGGATGTTAGGAAGTATTTCTTAAGTCATATAGTTGTCAGGAAGTGGAATAGCCTAGAAAGTGACGTAGTGGAGGCGAAGTTTGATAAAGCTCATGGAGCCCAAGTACATTAGCTAGTGAAACTGAAGAAAGGAAAGCTGCAATGGAGGAAATCAAATTGAATGAGGGGATACACAGGGATATGCAGTGGGAGAATGAAAGGGTGAGGTCAGTCTTTGTGTATGGGCTCCAGGAAGTTGAAGGGGAAACATATGAAGCAAGAAAACCAGGGGAAAAAAGCAATTGAAAGCATCATGAAAGCAATGGGAGAAGACGACATGACCCAGCTGGAAATTTTTCAGAGAATAGGGGGTTTTGTAAAAAAAAGAACCCGGCCAGTGAAACTGACCTTCAAGGCAGAATCGACTCGGAACAGGATCCTGCAGGAGAAAGCAGGATTAAGGGACATTCCGGCATACAGGAAGGTGTATCTTGACTGCGACAGAACACAAGAAGAAAGGCAGAAACTGAGAGAGATGGTACAAAGGTAAAAGGAGGAAAGAGAGGGAATGGAAAAGACAGACAGGAGATCCCAGACCCAGGAAGAAGATCAAATACAGTCTCTCTCACAACTTCCTATAGAAGCCTCTCAACCAGGTCAACCCCAGTGCAACCAAACACTCTAAACCAAAACACCCATGCCACATCCAATGCTCCCACCCACTGCATTACAAACTCCACCCACACAGCAACCACCCATAGTTCCTTATCAGGTCTCCCACTTCCCCAACCCCAATACGCCTCCCAGACCACAGTCTTAGAAAAGAAGTTGAAGGTGTGGTATACAAATGCAGATGGAATAACAAATAAGTATGAGGAGTGGCACGAAAGTATCAAGCAGACATCCCCAGACATAATAGCACTCACAGAAACAAAACTCACCAGAATGATAACAGATTCAATCTTTCCATCCGGATATCAAATCCTCAGGAAAGACAGAGGGAGGAGAGGGGGAGGAGGAGTTGCACTGCTCATTAAAAACCAGTGGGGTTTTGAGAAAATGGAAGGAATGGATGGCACGGGCGAAAGGGACTACTTAGTAGGAACAATCCAGTCTGAGGGACATAAGGTGATAATTGCAGTATTGTACAACCCACCACAGAACTGCAGGAGGCCAAGAGAAGAATACGATGAGAGCAGAAGAGCAATGGTCGACACACTAGCCGAGGTGGCCAGGAGAGCACACATGGGGGGAGCAAAGTTACTAGTTATGGGTGATTTCAATCACAAGGAGATTGACTGGGAAAACCTGGAGCCCCATGGGGGTCCCGAAACATGGAGAGCCAAGATGATGGATATGGTACTCGAAAACCTCATGCATCAACATGTTAGAGACAGTACCAGAGAGAGAGGAGAGGATGAATCAGCAAGACTGGACTTTGTATTCACCTTGAGTAGTTCGGACATCGAGGATATCACGTATGAAAGGCCCCTGGGAGCTAGTGATCATGTGGTTCTGTGCTTCGACTATATAGTTGAGCTCCAAGTGGAGAGAGTAGCAGGAATAGGGTGGGAAAAAACCAAACTACAAAAGGGGGAACTACTCAGGCATGAGGAACTTCCTTCAAGACATTCAGTGGGAGAGGGAACTGACAGGAAAACCAGCACACGAAATGATGGACTATGTGGCAACAAAATGCAAGGAGGCAGAGGAGAGGTTTGTTCCCAAGGGAAACAGAAATAATGGGAAGAACATAACGAGTAATTGGTTCACCCAAAGGTGTAGGGAGGCAAAAACTAGGTGTACTAGAGAATGGAAAAGGTACAGAAGACAGAGAACTCAAGAAAATGAAGAGATTAGCCGAAGAGCCAGATACGAATATGCACAGATAAGAAGGGAGGCTCAGCGACAATATGAAAATGACATAGCATCGAAAGTCAAGACTAACCCGAAGCTGTTGTACAGCCACATCAGGAGGAAAACAACAGTCAAGGACCAGGTAATCAGACTGAGGAAGGGTGATGGGGAATTCACAAGAAACGACCGAGAGGTATGTCAGGAGCTCAACACGAGATTTTAAGAAGTATTTACAGTGGAAACCAGTAGGACTCCAGGAAATCAGAACAGGGGGGCACACCAGCAAGTGCTGGATGAGGTATATATAACCAAGGAGGAGGTGAAGAAGCTGCTATACGAATTTGACACCTCAAAGGCGGTGGGACCAGACAACATCTCTCCGTGGGTCCTTAAAGAGGGACCAAAGATATTGTGTGTGCCATTAACAAAGATCTTCAACACATCATTTGAAACTGGGCAACTCCCCGAGGTATGGAAGATGGCAAATGTAGTCCCAATTTTTAAAAAGGGAGACAGACATGAGGCACTAAACTACAGACCTGTATCACTAACGTGTATAGTATGCAAGGTCATGGAGAAGATCATCAGGAGGAGAGTGGTGGAGCACCTGGAAAGAAACAAGTGTATAATTGACAACCAGGACGGCTTCAGGGAAGGAAAATCCTGTGTCCCAAACCTACTAGAGTTTTGTGACAAGGTGACAGAAGTAAGACAAGAGTGAGAGGGGTGGATCGACTGCATTTTTTTGGACTGCAAGAAGGCATTCGACACAGTTCCTCACAAGAGGTTACTGCAAAAGCTAGAGGATCAGGCACACATAACAGGAAATCCACTGCATTGGATAAGAGAATACCTGACAGGGAGGCAACAACGAGTCATGGTACGTGACGAGGTGTCAGAGTGGGCGCCTGTGACAAGCGGGGTTCCACAGGGGTCAGTCCTAGGACCTGTGCTGTTCTTGGTATATGTGAACGACATAAAGGAAGGGATAGACTCAGAAGTGTCCTTGTTTGCAGATGATGTGAAGTTAATGAGAGGAATCACATCGGATGAGGATTAGGCAGGACTGCAAAGAGACCTGGACAGGCTACAAGCCTGGTCCAGCAACTGGCTCCTTGAGTTTAACCCTGCCAAATGCAAAGCCATGAAGATTGGGGAAGGGCAAAGAAGACCGCAGACACAATATAGTTTAGATGGGGAAAGACTGCAAACCTCACTCAAGGAAAAAGATCTGCGGGTGAGTATAACACCGAGCATATCTCCTGAGGCGCACATCAATCAGATAACTGCTGCAGCATACGGGCGCCTGGCAAACCTACAGATAGGGTTCCGATACCTCAGTAAGGATTCGTTCAAGACTCTGTATACCATTTACGTCAGGCCCATACTGGAGTATGCAGCACCAGTTTGGAGTCCACACCTAGTCAAGCACGTCAAGAAATTAGAGAAAGTGCAAAGGTTTGCAACAAGACTAGTCCCAGAGCTACTGGGATTGTCCTGCGAAGGAAGGTTGAGGGAAATCGGCCTGACGGCACTGGAGGACAAAAGGGTCAGGGGAGACATGATAACGACATATAAAATACTGCGCGGAATAGACAAGGTGGACAAAGACGGGATGTTCCAGAGAAGGGACACAGACACAAGAGGTCACAATTGGAAGTTGAAGACTCAGATGAATCAAAGGGATGTTAGGAAGTATTTCTTCAGTCATAGAGTAATCAGGCCGTGGAATAGCCTAGAAAGTGACGTAGTGGAGGCGGGAACAATACATAGTTTTAAGGCGAGGTATGATAAAGCTCATGGGGCAGGGAGCGAGAGGACCTAGTAGCAATCAGCGAAGAGGCGGGGCCAGGAGCTATGACTCAACCCCTGCAACCACAAATAGGTGAGTACAAATAGGTGAGTACACACACATACACACGTATATATGTTTATATATATATATATATATATATATATATATATATATATATATATATATATATATATATATATATATATATATATATATATATATATATATATATATATATATATATATATATATATATGTGTGTGTGTGTGTGCAAAACAACCACTCTGAAAGAATAGAGAAATTCCAAGCGCTTTCGTGACTACTCACATTATCAAGGAACTATGAAAGTGAAGCATCCAAGGATGCTATATAAGGGGTTCGGCCAGCACCTCACTATCAGATCCCACAACGGTTAAACACGTGACACGCGGCGAGCCAACTTGGATAGGTCCTTTGCACAACTCACCCCCAAGCTATTCTACCCAAGAAAATTTAAAAATTATTTGTCCAGTGTATTATTAAATTCTTCTGGACAAATAATTTTTAAATTTTCTTGGGTAGAATAGCTTGGGGGTGAGTTGTGCAAAGGACCTATCCAAGTTGGCTCGCCGCGTGTCACGTGTTTAACCGTTGTGGGATCTGATAGTGAGGTGCTGGCCGGACCCCTTATATAGCTTCCTTGGATGCTTCACTTTCATAGTTCCTTGATAATGTGAGTAGTCACGAAAGCGCTTGGAATTTCTCTATTCTTTCAGAGTGGTTGTTTTGCATATTTTGAAATCACCTGTTTACTGTGATCTTATTGCATATATATATATATATATATATATATATATATATATATATATATATATATTTATATATATATTATTTATATATATATATATATATATATATATATATGTATATATGTGTACGAATGGTATATAATACCGACAAGATGAGAGTAAGACACATGTGCAACATCTGGGTATCTTTATTGTAGACGTTTCGCCATCCAGTGGCTTTATCAATACAAATTCTAGGACATAACTAGAAGACAGTAGAACTATGTACAGAAGATGAGGTAATCAGTCCCTCAACCTAGGAGTAGGTGCGAACAGCACCATAGTCGTGGAGATTCAGAATCTCCACGACTATGGTGCTGTTCGCACCTACTCCTAGGTTGAGGGACTGATTACCTCATCTTCTGTACATAGTTCTACTGTCTTATAGTTATGTCCTAGAATTTGTATTGATAAAGCCACTGGATGGCGATATGTCTACAATAAAGATACCCAGATGTTGCACATGTGTCTTACTCTCATATATATATATATATATATATATATATATATATATATATATATATATATATATATATATATATATATATATATATATATATATATATGTAGGTAGTAGGTTGGTAGACAGCAACCGCCCAGGGAGGTACTACCATCCTGCTAAATGAGTGTAAAACGAAAGCCTGTAATTGTTTTACATGATGGTAGGATTGCTGGTGTCCTTTTTTCTGTCTCATAACCATGCAAGATTTCAGGTACGTCTTGCTACTTCTGCTTACACTTAGGTCACACTACACATGTACAAGCATATATATACACACAACCCTCTGGGTTTTCTGCTATTTTCTTTTTAGTTCTTGTTCTTGTTTATTTCCTCTTATCTCCATGGGGAAGTGGAACAGAATTCTTCCTCCGTAAGCCATGCGTGTTGTAAGAGGCGACTAAAATGCCGGGAGCAAGGGGCTAGTAATCTCTTCTCCTGTATAAATTACTAAATTTAAAAAGAGAAACTTTTGTTTTTCTCTTTGGGCCACCCTGCCTCGGTGGGATACGGCCGGTTTGTTGAAAGAAGAAGATTATATATATATATATATATATATATATATATATATATATATATATATATATATATATATATATATATATATATATATATATATATATGTATATGAACATATATATGTCGTGCCGAATAGGCAGAACTTGCGATCTTGGCATACATAGCAACGCTGATCTTGCCTTATAGGACAAGTGAAAATTTGTGTATGCAATAATTTCGTCAAAATCATTCTGAACCTAACGAAAAAAATATATTTCACTGTGTTTATTTAGTATTAAATTATTGTAAGCAAATCTAAAATATATTTAGTTGGGTTAGGCTAAAATAAATTGTTCTTGTTACAATAAGGTTAGGTAAGTTTTCTAAGATTCTTTTGGTGCAAAATTAAAAATTTTTACATCAACATTAATGGAAAAAATATATCTTTAAACGTATAAGAGAAAATTTCGAAAAGGACTTAATTTTAAATGAGTTCTTGCTAATTGACCAGTTTTACATATTCGGCACGACATATATATATATATATATATATATATATATATATATATATATATATATATATATATATATATATATATATATATATATAGATAGATAGATAGATAGATAGATAGATAGATAGATATTAATGCATCCAAGAAGTATATATTTAAATGTTTGTAGTATTCATAAATATTTCTGAAAGCTCTGGTTTAACTTGCAGACTATGTGAATGGAATTTCGTGTCCTGGTATTTTTAAATTTAAACTAGATGCAACCAGCCTGAAAGTTATCTATACAATTTCAGATTCAGCTCTCTCTCTCTCTTTCTCTCTGTCTGTCTGTCTGTCTGTCTGTCTCTCTCTCTCTCTCTCTCTCTCTCTCTCTCTCTCTCTCTCTCTCTCTCTCTCTCTCTCTCTCTCTCTCTCTCTCTCTCTCTCTCTCTCTCTCTCTCTCAAGTTCTACCCACCACGTAACAGCGTTACGTGCTCTACTATGGATATGATATACCGTTGTACCCTGGTTATAATGTACCACTGTACCCTCTTTCTGATGTACCATTGCACCCTGGTTATGATGTTAGGTTGTACCTTGGTTATGATGTACCTTTGTACCCTGGTTATGATGTTAGGTTGTACCCTGGTTATGATGTACTTTTGTACCCTGGGTATGATGTTAGGTTGTACTCTGGTTATGATCTACCTTTGTACCATGGTTATGATGTTCCTTTATACCCTGGTTATGATGTACCTTTCTACCCTGGTTATGATGTTAGGTTGTACCCTGTTTATGATGTACCTTTGTGCCTTGGTTATGATGTACATTTGTACCTTGGTTATGATGTACGTTTGTACCTTGGTTATGATGTACCTTTTTACCTTAGTTGTGATGTACCTTTGTACCCTGGTTATGATGTACCTTTGTACCTTGGTTATGATGTACCTTTGTACCCTGGTTATGATGTACCTTTGTACCTTGGTTATGATGTACCTTTGTACCCTGGTTATGATGTACCATTGTACCTTGGTTATAGTGTACCTTTGTACCTTGGTTACGATGTACCTTTGTACCTTGGTTATGATGTGCCTTTGTACCTTGGTTATGATGTACCTTTGTACCCTGGTTATGATGTTAGGTTGTACCTTGGTTATGATGTACCTTTGTACCCTGGTTATGATGTTAGGTTGTACCCTGGTTATGATGTACTTTTGTACCCTGGGTATGATGTTAGGTTGTACTCTGGTTATGATCTACCTTTGTACCATGGTTATGATGTTCCTTTATACCCTGGTTATGATGTACCTTTCTACCCTGGTTATGATGTTAGGTTCATTAGAAAACGTTTCGGTCCTGGGACCGTGATCAAGGTCCCAGGACCGAAACGTTTTCTAATAAATGATGTTAGGTTGTACCCTGGTTATGATGTACCTTTGTGCCTTGGTTATGATGTACATTTGTACCTTGGTTATGATGTATGTTTGTACCTTGGTTATGATGTACCTTTCTACCTTAGTTGTGATGTACCTTTGTACCCTGGTTATGATGTACCTTTGTACCTTGGTTATGATGTACCTTTGTACCCTGGTTATGATGTACCTTTGTACCTTGGTTATGATGTACCTTTGTACCCTGGTTATGATGTACCATTGTACCTTGGTTATAGTGTGCCTTTGTACCTTGGTTACGATGTACCTTTGTACCCTGGTTATGATGTACCTTTGTACCTTGGTTATGATGTACCTTTGTACCCTGGTTATGATGTACCTTTGTACCTTGGTTATGATGTACCTTTGTACCCTGGTTATGATGTACCATTGTACCTTGGTTATAGTGTGCCTTTGTACCTTGGTTACGATGTACCTTTGTACCCTGGTTATGATGTGCCTTTGTACCTTGGTTATGATGTACCTTTGTACCTTGGTTATGATGTACCTTTTTACCTTAGTTGTGATGTACCTTTGTACCTTGGTTATGATGTACCTTTGTACCTTGGTTATGATGTACCTTTGTACCCTGGTTATGATGTACCTTTGTACCTTGGTTATGATGTACCTTTGTACCCTGGTTATGATGTGCCATTGTACCTTGGTTATAGTGTGCCTTTGTACCTTGGTTACGATGTACCTTTGTACCCTGGTTATGATGTGCCTTTGTACCTTGGTTATGATGTACCTTTGTACCTTGGTTATGATGCACCTTTGTACCTTGGTTATGATGCACCTTTGTACCTTGGTTATGATGTACCTTTGTACCTGGCTTATGATGTACCTCTGCACCAGGCTTAGGACATGATGTTCACACTGGTTTGAAAATAAAGTAAGCCATCTCTAGTTGATATGGTTGATCAGTAAATGACCGACACACACACAGACTCATCAGCTAAGAGTGCCACGCTCAGAGACTCATTATCTAAGAGTGCCAAGCTCAGAGACTCCTTATCTAAGAGTGCCACGCTCAGAGACTCATTATCTAAGAGTGCCAAGCTCAGAGACTCATTATCTAAGAGTGCCACGCTTAGAGACTCCTTATCTAAGAGTGCCACGCTCAAGGACTCATCATTTAAGAGTGCCACGCTCAGAGACTCATTATGTAAGAGTGCCACATTCAGAGACTCATCAACTAATGGTGCCACACACACAGACTCATCAAGTAATTGTACCACATACACAGATTCATCAAGTAAGAGTACCATACAGACTCATCAAGTAAGAGTACCATACAGACTCATGAAGTAAGAGTACCATACAGACTCATGAAGTAAGAGTACCATACAGACTCATGAAGTTAGAGTACCATACAGACTCATGAAGTTAGAGTACCATACAAACTCAAGAAGTTAGAGTACCATACAGACTCATCAAGAAAGGGTACTACACACAGTCATCAAATCATACATAGATGATGTAATACACTTCTCACGAGACGCCAGTTACTCTCTCCGTATAGACTGGTTACGTTCACAATCAGTTCTCTCTTCAAGCTCCTCTTCCTATTCAACACTGATTATCATCTGAAAAAAAAAATCTTCATAATACGTACTGTTCGATTACACATTTGCTCTTTCAATCTCATTAACAACAAAAGAAACTATATATAGAGGAACTTAATATGAATCCTAAGTGTAATTAAGTTCAACACAGAATTTCGCAAAGCACCATGAAGGTCAGTTAACAACAGCGACTGGTCGGACATCCAGAAAGAACGAGATGCTGAAAATCGGACGGAATTTCATTAGTTCAAAGTCTCTCCCGATCTGTACAAGAAAAAAATGCATCTTTGTTGAGTGGCCGGACATTTCTGGCCAGCCTGGAGGCCGGCCAGCGAGTGTTGCTCCAGTCTCACCTCTGCTGTGCCAATTGAAAATCATTAATATAGAAAACATTCAGCGTAGAACGACAATATTAATACATAACTCCTAAAATCTTCCGCATGAAGAAAGATTAAAGATCCTTAAATTACATTCACTTGTAAGACGAAGAATGAGGGGAGACATGATCGAAGTGTATAAGTGGAAGATGGGTATTAATAAAAGTGATATAAATAAGGTGTTGATATCTCTTCAAGAGAGAACCCGCAGTAATGGATTTAAATTAGATAAGTTTAGATTTAGAAAGGATACAGGAAAGTATTGGTTCTGAAGTACTGTAGTTGACGAGTGGAACAATCTGCCTGGTAGGTTATTGGGTAGCTCCAAATACTGAGAGGGGTTGGATTTGAGTGGGATTTGCACATGAGTAAATAAATTTATCAAATTTATAAATTTATAAATTTATTAAATAAATAAATTAGGCAGGTCAACAGGCCAACAGGCCAACAGACCAACAGACCAACAGGCTGTTGCAGTGTTCCTCCTTTCTTACGTTCTAATATATCCAGGAAAAGCGGTCCTAAGTCGCTAAGTGCTGCTCACGATCCATCCTTAACATAAGATTGTTAATTCATATTCAACAAGTAAAATATTAGATACACACGACGTATTGCAGACAATAATAAAAACAAGACAGTAAAAGGACAATAAAAGCAATGTAAAACTTGAAAGTTGTACCAATAAACGTTTGTTATGTTGTGAGTGTTTTTACTTCAAGGAAGATGTTACACAGCGAGAAAGACAGAGTGGTCATAGTCAGGTTGGTCATGGTATACTGTGGTCATAGTCAGATGTGGTTTATGTTTCCAGGTCTCCATCCGTGGGTCCCCGGATGTCAACCCTTCCACACTTCGCACTTCCAGTTGTTTTGGTGGTTTCCCTAGTTCCGTGTGTCCAGAAGTCCACCTGTGTCCCATCAGATGAACTCCCAGGTGTGGATCATGATGAGGCGTGGTCATAGCTAGGTGAGGTCATTGTGAGGTCATTGTGAGGTGTGGTCGTAAATGTGATCATAGGTGAGGGTGATCATGGTTAAGTGACGTCATAGTGAGCTGTGGCCATAGTTACGTGAGGTTATAGGTTAGGTCATAGACAGGTATGGTCATAGTTAGGTGAGGTGTGGTCATAGTGAGGTGAAGTGTGATCATAGTGAGGTGAGGTGTGGTCATAGTGAGGTGAGGTGTGGTCATAGTGAGTTGAGGTGTGGTCATAGTTAGGTGAGGTCGTAATGAGGTGTGGCCATAGTGAGGTGTGATCATAACCAGTTGTGATTTATGTTTCCAGGCCCACGGATGTCAAGCCTTCCACATTTCCCACGTCCGGTTATTTTGCCGCTTTCCCTAGATCCGTGTCTCCAGAAGTTCATCTCTGTCCCTCAGATGAATTGCCGGGTGAGATGTTGTCATTGTGATATGAGGTCATAGTGAGCTGTGATCATACTGAGGTGTGGTCATGGTGTGTGTGGTGAGGTGTGGTCATGGTGTGTGTGGTGAGGTGTGGTTTTGGTGTGTGTGGTGAGGTGTGGTCATGGTGAGGTGTGGACATGGTGAAGTATGGTCATGTCAGATGTGGTTTATGTTTCCAGGTCTCCATCCGTGGGCCCACGGATGTCAAGCCTTCCACACTTCCCACTTCCGGTTGTTATGGTGCTTTCCTAGTTCCGTGAGTCCAGAAGTCCACCTGTGTCCCCTCAGATAAACTCCCTTCCTCACTTCCCAGGTGGGTAGGTGGTTGGGTGGGTTGGTGGTTAGGTGGGCGGTTGGACAGTTGGTTGGGTGGGTGGGTAGGTGGGTAGGTGGGTAGGTGGGTGCTTGGTAGGGCGGATGTGTGTGTGTGTGTTGTGTATGTGTTGGCCCCTTCCCAGTGACCTTGTTGGATGGTAACTTGGTCTTCTCTAGCTGGTCTACTGCCGAAACTGTCCAGGTGGGTGTAATTACAGGACGCAGTTTTCTGTGTGTCCCCTCCTGTAATTCCACCCACCTGGACAGTTTCGGCAGTAGACCAGCTAGAGAAGACAAGTTTCCATCCAACAAGGTCACCGTGGAGAGGCCAACACATACACAACACACACACACACTCACACGGGGCCAGGAGCTGAGTCTCGACCCCTGCAACCACAATTAGGTGAGTACACACACACACACACACACACACACACACACACACGCCCTACCAAGTACCCACCTACCCACCTACCTACCCACCCAACCAACTGTCCAACCGCCCACCTAACCACCAACCCACCCAACCACCTACCCACCTGGGAAGTGAGGAAGGGAGTTCATCTGAGTGGACACAGGTGGACTTCTGGACTCACGGAACTAGGGAAAGCACTTGATCGCTTGAACTGTTGCATAAAAACGAGTATTAAGTCTGAAGTAACACATACAGAGTCTGTTTGGATAGAATTTTCAGAGGGGCATGAAAAACTGATTTTAGGAGTGATATACCGTCCCCCTAACTTAGATAGGGACCAAGGGAAACTACTATGGGAGGAAATTGTTAAGGCCACAAGGCACGATAATGTAGTAATTCTAGGAGACTTTAACTTTAGTCATGTTGATTGGAATTTCTTGACTGGGAATTTAGAATCGTACGACTTCTTAGAAGTATTTCAGGATTGTTTTTTGAAGCAGTTTGTGACAGAACCTACAAGGGGAAATAACCTGCTTGACTTAGTTATGGCAAACAATGAATCCCTTGTTAATAATTTAGAAATTTCAGAGGAACTGGGTGCTAGCGACCACAAATCAATTACATTTAGCATTGAATGGAAGTACGATAGTAGCAATAACTCAGTAAAAGTCCCAGATTTTCGCTTAGCAGATTACGATGGGCTTAGAGAACACTTATCATCTGTTGACTGGGGTAACGAAGAGAGCTATCAATATGACAGTTTTCTGAACACTATACATGCTGCTCAAAGAACGTTTATCCCATATAAAGAAATTAGATCAAATAGAAATGACCCAAAATGGATGAATAATAGGCTCAAATATCTACTAGGGCATAAGAAAGAAATTTATAGGCGTATCAAAAGAGGTGAGGGTCATCTTATGAATCAGTATATTGACATTAAGAGGGACATTAAAAAGGGGATAAGAAAAGCTAAAAGGGACTATGAAATTAAAGTTGCTAGGGATTCTAAAACTAACCCAAAAAGTTTTTTCCAGGTCTATAGAACAAAAGTTAGAGATAAGATAGGTCCCCTTAAAAATAACTATGGGCACCTTACTGACAATGAGAATGAAATGTGCTTGATTTTAAATAATTATTTTCTCTCAGTTTTTACACAGGAAGACACTAACAATATTCCAGTAATTAATTTTTACAGTGGGCTAGAAGAAGATAAATTATGTAACATCACAGTCACTAGTGAGATGGTTGTGAGGCAGATAGACAGACTGAAGCAAAATAAGTCGCCGGGTCCTGATGAGGTTTTTTCAAGGGTTCTTAAGGAATGCAAAATGGAACTCTGTGAACCATTAACTAATATTTTTAATTTATCTCTTCAAACAGGTGTAGTGTCTGATATGTGGAAGATGGCTAATGTAACTCCTATTTTTAAAACAGGGGACAAGTCGTTACCGTCAAATTACCGCCCAATAAGCCTGACCTCAATTGTAGGCAAATTACTAGAGTCAATTATAGCTGAGATTATAAGAAGCCATCTCGATAAGCATAGCTTGATTAATGATACTCAGCATGGATTCACAAGAGGCCGGTCTTGTCTAACTAATTTATTAACTTTCTTCAGTAAAGCTTTTGAGGCTGTTGACCACAATAAAGAATTTGATATTATTTACTTAGATTTTAGTAAGGCTTTTGATAGAGTTCCGCACCATAGACTGTTAAAGAAAGTGGCAGCTCATGGCATTGGGGGAAAAGTGCTCTCGTGGATCGAGTCATGGCTCACTGACAGGAAGCAGAGAGTGTCCATAAATGGGGTTAAATCCGAGTGGGGATCTGTAACAAGTGGCGTTCCACAGGGATCAGTCTTGGGCCCGTTGTTGTTTATAATATATATCAATGATCTTGATGAGGGAATTACTAGTGATATGAGCAAATTCGCCGATGACACAAAGATAGGTAGGATAATTGATTCAAACGTAGATGTTAGGGAACTTCAGGAGGATTTAAACAAACTCTATTCTTGGTCAGAAAAGTGGCAGATGCAGTTCAATGTAGATAAGTGCAAGGTTCTGAAGCTTGGGAGTGCCCATAACCCTAGTACTTATAAATTAAATGATGTAGAACTTAGCCATACAGATTGCGAAAAGGACTTGGGGGTTATGGTGAGCAGCAACCTTAAACCAAGACAGCAATGCCTAAGCGTACGTAATAAGGCAAATAGATTACTGGGATTTATATCAAGAAGTGTAAGCAACAGAAGTCCAGAGGTCATACTGCAGCTTTATACATCATTAGTAAGGCCTCACCTTGATTATGCAGCTCAGTTCTGGTCTCCGTATTACAAAATGGACATAAATTCGTTAGAAAACATTCAGCGTAGGATGACTAAATTAATACATAGCATCAGAAATCTTCCTTATGAAGAAAGATTGAAGACTCTTAAGTTACATTCACTTGTTAGACGAAGAATGAGGGGAGACCTGATCGAAGTGTATAAGTGGAAGATAGGTATTAATAAAGGGGATATTAATAAGGTCTTGAGGATGTCTCTCCAAGAGAGAACCCGCAGATTTAGAAAGGACATAGGAAAGTATTGGTTTGGAAATAGGGTAGTTGATGAGTGGAACAGTCTACCTAGTTGGGTTATTGAGGCTAGGACTTTGGGTAGTTTCAAATCTAGGTTGGATAAGTACATGAGTGGGAAGGGTTGGATTTGAGTGGGACTTTCACATCAGAGCTTATTTCTTGGGTAGCATTGAAAATTGGGTTGGGTAAATGTTTTGTTAGTGGGATGAATTGTAAAGGACCTGCCTAGTATGGGCCAGCAGGCCTCCTGCAGTGTTCCTCCTTTCTTATGTTCTTATGTTCTTATAACAACCGGAAGTGGGAAGTGTGGAAGGCTTGACATCCGTGGGCCCACGGATGGAGACCTGGAAACATAAACCACATCTGACATGACCATACTTCACCATGTCCACACCTCACCATGACCACATGTTATAAAAAAGGATTATTTTGTAGGCTTGTAGTGGATAGTAAATGATACGTCTTCGGAGGCTTCTTTCTTTATTGTTAAGTCGTGGTGGGTACACAGGCTTGTGTGTTGTGCCCATGGCCCGGGAGGGCCATCCCACGAGAGAGAGCTACTAGGCCTACTGACTTGACTGCTTGAAGAGTGACGTCAGAGTGAGAGTGAGGCAAGGGCAGGCAGGCTGAAGTGGCAACGCCTATAGGTGGCAGCACCAGCATGGCACAAAATATGAACTAAGCTGGCAGACAGCATGGGCTGTCTGTGCAGACAGTACAGGCTGTCTACATATGCTCGGCCACCTACCGCGCGTCATCCTGACGCGACAATACTGGTGGTAAAAGAAACTCGGTCTCTCTCTCATAGGAACAGGGCACAGAACACAAAATAAAAACATATATATACATATGGACATGGAAAGAAAACTTCCTACAGGGAGGGAAGAAAAAACATGTGGGGTGTACTAAACATCGTGGTCATAGGCAGTGAGCGTCGAAGGGCATCACTGCACGCCTTCCTGCATCTGGACAGATACTGCAACACGGGAGACATCGCTGTGGCTGAGCTGTGACGTAACAGGTTACGGTCTCCTCTGGAACGGTGAAGCAAACATCATAGGAGTCGCTGCAGGTTTTCACTCAACCTGGGGCACGACATGCTGGTGCCCTCGAGTGAGGCGTCGACAAAACTCGGCAACTGGGCAGGACTTCTGGCAAGCAACTCAGGAGGACACTTCTCGACTGGTACTGTCGCTGGGCTGTCACTGCCAGTGAGCGTGGAGCGAGTCGTGGCAGAGACGACTGGGCGAAACATCTGGGAGTCATAACATCATACACCAGACTGCAGTGAGAGAGCTAGCAGTCAAAGTGACATCTTCTTTGTGCAGGCTGCTCACTGAAGCTTGTGACACGAGGCTGACACAGCGCCTGCCGACAGGGCTAACTGCGGCTTGACGAGTATCATTCTCTCAGCAGTTGGAGTTATAGCAGAGGTTAGTCTAAGCATCCCCAGACTTGTTTCTCTACATATAACTGCATTCTGAAGGTCTGGAGGTGAAGTGAAACAAATATCGATGGGAATCGTAGCAGGTACGATTCTGCAGAACATCAAGAGCAACGAGCATAAAAGCTTTCTGTACAAGAGGGCTCTGTCACTCGGGGGCTGAGTAAATCAGCTGTCAAACGCACTGGTCACATTGGGTGACTTAGCACAGTGGTGCTACTCAGGTCTGGCTCAGACCTCACTGGACACACGGAAACTTTAAACACACCCACGGTACATGCGGTACACTGACTGAGAGGAATTAACACACGACATATATCTTCTCTCAATCTTCTCGACAATACTGAAATAATTACTGAACACTCGATGGTGACATCATGTGATGTCAGGCGTGATGTCGCGAGGTGACGTCAGGCAGACATCGTGACGTCATGAAGTCGGACAGCATCGTCGGTGACGTTAATGTGATGCGGGCAGCAGACCACAGCATGTGGCCTGTGACATCTGGTAACTCACGTTGCATGTAGATCCACGTGACATCGTCCACACCCACGTGGCGTCGGGATCCACGTGGCATCGTGATCTAAGTGGCATGCTGATCCACGTAGCTTCGAGTGGCCTCGGGCACTTGGATACACTGTTCTGGCAATGAATTCACACGGAAAACAGCAGAAAACACAGCAGAGGGAGTGGGCAGTGGTGAGTGGTGTATGGTAGTGTGGTGGCGAGGAGCGTGGATGAGTGTGTGGCGAGGGAGCATCTAGCCATTCCTCCTCCTCCCACCCACAAACACAAGGAAACACACTGGATGCAGAAATCACCACGAAACTCACCTCTGGCTTGCTGAAACGGCTGTGCTGAGCTGAACAACAACAGCAACATACAAGTGACGCTGAACACGTGACTTGAGAAACAGCATGGGACGCTGTAGCGTGGGGTCGCTGGGACGCCACTTACAGTTCTCGATTCGGCAAATTTCGGCTAGATCCTGCTTGTACCTGTGTCTGGATGCTGAAACGTGCAGACACGACTTCAGGATAACTCGTTGAGAGACGGATGCTTCTTGCATGGGATGATGAAGTGAAGATGACTTCATCCCTCTTCCTTCCTCTCTCCAGGCAAACAACTGCTGCGACCACCGCTGCTACCAATGTTTAATGGGCTTATTTGGTAGGCTGTAAGCGGGTGGTTAATGATAAACTTCTTCGGAGGCTTCTTACTTTATTTGTAATGTCGTGGTGGGTACACAGGCTTGTGTGTTGTGCCCATGGCCCGGGAGGGCCATCCCACGAGAGAGAGCTAGGAGTAGGCCTTGTGTCTTCCTGCTAGGCCGCTGTGTGAGTGAGAGCGTGGCAAGGGTCGGCAGGCTGGCGTGCCCACCGAGAAGCCTGGCTACAGAGGGCAGCATCTTAGTGGCGCGAAATATGAACTAAGCTGGCAGACAGCATGGGCTATCTGTGCAGACAGTACAGGCTGTCTACAATGTAGCAATGTTACCACATGTTAATGTTACCACATGTAACAATGACGAACTGCAATAAAATAGGAAGCTCATAAATTTTTTATAGCAGATTTCCTGGTGAGAAGACAGAGTCACACACGGACTCACATCTGTACACAGTAAAACTTTAAAAAATACATACATACAGCTGCAATGGAACATAAATAGAAGTCCAAGATTATCACTAAGTAACCTCACCTTGGTGGCCATGTTGGGAGGCAGCTTGGTCTTGTCTAGTTGGTCTACTGTTCCAGGCTGTCTTGGTGGGTGTAATTACAGGACGCAGTTTTCTGTGTGTCCCCTCCCAACATGGCCACCAAGGTGAGGTTACTTAGTGATAATCTTGGACATCTATTTATGTTCCATTGCAGCTGTATGTATGTATTTTTTAAACTTTTACTGTGTATAGATGTGAGTCCGTGTGTGACTCTGTCTTCCCACCAGGAAATCTGTTACAAAAAATTTATGAGCTTCCTATTTTATTGCAGTTCGTCATTGTTACATATGCAAATCATTGAAACTTCCACAAATAAACATGCTAGGACACTCACACAGATATTTACACACACACACACATGCACACGTGTGTGTGTGTGTGCCTGTAAATATCTTATGTGTGTTTGTGTGTGTGATAATCACAACACACATCTATCCCTCTCGTCCCTCTCTAACATCTATGTAAACAACCTCTCTGGCACACACACGTATAGTAAGTTACTGTCCAAACTCTGTGTGAACATGAGTTTGTAAGTGCATTTTTTCTCATTTTCTTAAAATTAAATTATATTTCACTGTCAGTACAACGGAAATAAACAAAGTGGAAAATGTTGTTATACAGTATTTACGAAATAATGTTAATAAGAGGTGTGAAGATGTTTAGGTAGATTAGATTGTACTACTACACATGGTAACAGTGTTGTTTGAGTTCCTGGGATCAAGTCTCCTTCACCAGCCTACTGATCCATGCAGACAGGAGCTCCTCACTGATACTAATATACTTGTTGGTTCATCTCTCACTAATCTACAACTTTAAATAATAAATTCACTCGCTGTCAATAATAAATTTTGATATTAATTAGTTTGATGGCTAGGGAGGCAAATAGAAACAAATAAGGAACAATGGGTTGGAAGCTGGAAAAGTAGCAGTGATTGGTGGCGTAAAGTTTGTCTTGATTACAGTCAGAATTAAAAACTAAAAATTACAGAAGAATAAATCTGCTATGTGTTGTACTTAATGTAGTCAACCTCTGGACAAAAGGGATGTGACAACCTGGCCTGTAGAACTCTTGTTTTAATGTCGTCAATTGACAGTGTGAGGAGGAATATTCGTGAAGGTGATGATTCACAAAAATGACAAAGACAGTGACGTCCTTCACGCATAGTAAATAGTGTGATGTCCTGTATAGTAAATAGGGTGATGTCCTACATAGTAAATAGGGTGATGTCCTACATAGTAAATAGTGTGATGTCCTACATAGTAAATAGGGTGATGTCCTACATAGTAAATAGGATGTCCTACGTAGTAAATAGGATGATGGCCTACATAGCAAATAGACTGATGTCCTCCATAGTAAATAGGATGATGTCCTACATAGTAAATAGGGTGATGTCCTACATAGTAAATAGGGTGATGTCCTACATAGTAAATAGAATGATGTCCCACATAGTAAATAGAGTGATGCCCTACATAGTAAATAGGGTGATGTCCTACGAAGATAATAAAAAAGGTAATGTCTTGCCTGATTACAAACCCTTATGTTTCACTCAAGTCTGACGTGACGTGGTACCCCTGGATAGTCGCTGTTGCTCAGGTCTTGAAGTAGATCAGATACCCTGATATCTGAGTGTTCTGATATAGGACATTGTGATCCGTTTATGTCAGAAACGGTGTGTATAAGCAACAGTGGCGGCGATTGGCATAATCAAGGTATTATATCGTTGTCTTTGACACAACAATGTTTTCCAACCCCTGATAATATCATGAATGTTCTGTATGGTCTTGTATACTGGTACGTTCTTGTATGTTGATATGTTATTGTTTAATGGATGCTTTTCTACTCCACCTTCCACTGCGTTAACTTCCACATTAGCATTCGTGACTCCCCAAATTATTTTGGCAGCTGATCTTCCAACCTGGTAAGTTCGCCACATTGTTCATATAACCGACACAGATGTTTTATGCACTTATTGCTTGTTCAGCACATTTCAAAGAACTGTTTCGTTACAGTAGCGATGATATGAAAAATCTCCAGGTTTCCATCCCAGGGCCCCGGGATGTCAACCCTGACACACTCTCTCAGATGAACTCCCTCGCTTTCCCAGGTGCGTGCGTGCGTGCGTGCGTTTCCCAGGTTCCCACAGGAACCTGGGAAACGCACGCACGCACGCACGCACGCACGCACACACACACACTACACACGCACACACACACACACACACACACACACACACACACACAGGAGCTGAGTCTCGACCCCTGCAACCACAATTAGGTGAGTACACACACACACACACACACACACACACACACACACACACACACACACACACAACACACACACCAAGGAAGAGGTGGTGGTCACAGTTACATGAGGTGTGGCCATAGTTAAACGAGGTCATAGACAAGTGTGGTCATAGTAAGGTGAGGTATAGTGAGGTGTGCTCATAGTTATATTGAGGTGAGTGTTGGGAGGGTTCGTGGAGATAAGATGGTTGGAGATAAACACAAGTTGGGTGGTAACATTTATATTAGCAGTGTGAGAAGGGGACCCAGCATAGCCTGTCCTGTTGCCTTTAGGTCTATGCGTAATCTGAGAAAGAGACAGCGCGTCTCACGCTCACATGCGGCACCACTTGACGTCACACATGCTAACCACTGGGCCTAGCAAAGGGGTCATCTATGTAAAACATGTGGATGGTGCTAACTATAATACTCAGATAACATATACATATACAGGATCATATTTATGTGTGGTCATAGTTACGTGAAGTCATATAGTTATAGTCATAGTGAGGTGTGGTCAAAGAAAAATGTGGTCATAGGTGTGGTTCATGTTTCCAGGTCTCCATCCGTGGGCCCCCGAATGTCAACGCTTCCACACTTCCCACTTCAGGTTGTTTTGGTGCTTTCCCTAGTTCCGCGTCTCCAGAAGTCCATCTGTATCCCCTCACGCACACACACACTTTGGAACCCACACCTAGCCAAACTAGGTAACAAGACTAGTCCCGGAGCGAAGAGGAATGTCCTACGAGGACAGGAGACATAGGGGTCATATGATAACAATATATAGAATACTGTGAGGAATCGACAAGGTGGGCAGAGACAGTGTTTTCCAGAAATGGGACACAGCAACACGCGGTCAAAACTGGAAGTTGAACACACAGATGAATCACAGGGATATTAAGAAGTATTTCTTAAGTCATAGAGTTGTCAGGAAGTGGAATAGTCTAGGAAGTGATGTAGTTCAGGCAGGCTCATGGAGCAGGGAGAGTGACCTAGCAGCGACCAGTAAAGAGGCGGGGCCAGGAGCTGTGACTCGACCCCTGCACACACACACACATACACCAATGAAAAGGTGGTGGTCATAGTTACATGAGGTCCTAGACAGGTGTGGTCATAGGTACATGAGGTCCTAGACAGGTGTGGTTATAGTTACATGAGGTGTAGTCATAGTTACATGAGGTCGTAGACAGGTGTGGTCATAGTAACGTGAGGTATAGTGAGGTGTGCTCATGGTCATAATGATGTGTGATCATAGGTGAGGCAATAGGTGAGGTTATAGTGAGGTATGGTCGTACTTAGGTGTGGTCATATATCAGGTTAACCAGGTCTCCATCCGTGGGCCCCCGGATGTCAACCCTTCCACACTTACCACTTCCAGATATTTTGGTGATTTCCCAATCCCGGTTGTTTCGGTGCTTTACCTAGTTCCGTGTGTCCAGAAGTCCAGAAGTGTGGACCATGGTGTGGAGTGGTCATAGTGAGGAGTGGTCGTAGTGAGGTGAAGTCATAGTGAACTGTGGTCATAGTTAGGTTAGGTTATAGTGAGGTGTGGTCATAGTTAGACAAGGTGTGCTTTGGTCATAGGAGAGGTCATAGTCAGGTGTGGTTAATGCTTCCAGGACTCCATCCGTGGGCCCCCGGATGTCAACCCTTCCACACTTTCCCCTCCCGGTTGTTTTGGTGCTTTCCCTAGTTCCATGTGTCCAGAAGTCCACCTGTGTCCCCTCAGATGAACTTCCAGGTGTGGATCATGATGACTTGAGGTCGAAGTGAGGAGTGGTCATAGTCAGTTATGTTTTATGTTTCTAGGTGTTCTTCCGTGTCCAGAAGTCCATCTGTGTCCCCCCAGATGAACTTCCCAGGTAAGGTCATAGTGATGTGTAGTCATAGTTAGGTGAGTGGTGGTCATAGTGAGGTGTGGTTTATGTTTCCAGGGCCCCATCCGTGGGCCCCCGGATGTCAACCCTTCCACACTTCCCACTTCCGGTTGTTTTGGTGCTTTCCTTAGTTCCGTGTGTTCAGAAGTCCACCTGTGTCCCCTCAGATGAACTCCCTTCCTCACTTTCCTAGGTGGGCGGTTGTGTATGTGGGTGGGTGGATAGGTGGGTGGTTGGGCTGGTGGGTGGGCTGGTTGGGCGGGTGGGCAGATAGGTGGTTGGGTGTGTGTGTGTGTGTGTACTCGCCTAGTTGAATTGCAGTGGTCGAGTCCAAGTGTGTGTGTGTGTGTGTGTGTGTGTGTGTGTGTGTGTGTGTGTGTGTGTGTGTGTGTGTGTGTGTGTGTGTGGGCCCCTCCCCAGTGACCTTGTTGGATTGTAACTTGGTCTTCTCTAGCTGGCCTACTGCCGAGACTGTCCAGGTGGGTGGAACTACAGGAGGGGACACACAGAAAACTGCGTCCTGTAATTACACCACCAAGACAGCCTGGAACAGTAGTCAGCTAGACAACACCAAGCTGCCTCCCAACATGGCCACCAAGGTGAGGTTACTTAGTGATAATCTGGGACTTCTATTTATCTTTCACTATGTATTTAGATTAATTCTTGTTTTGTTTTCACTAATGCAGCTGTATATGTGTATTTTTGAAAGTTTTACTGTGTATAGATGTGAGTTCGTGTGTGACTGTCTTCCCACCCTGAAATCTGTTACAAAAAATTATGCGCTTTCTTTTTTGTTGAAATTCGACATTTTCCTATAAGCAAGACACTGAAATGTTCACAATGAAACAGGCAATTGCACAACTACAGTCACACACACTTTTCTAGCCAGTTCTTCATTACTTATATTTTGTCTCTTCCATCACTCGATCAATCACAATTTTGACATATTCATTACTTGGTATAATCAGCAGCCAATAGACAAACACTAATATTTTATTTAAATTAAATAATAATTTATAATTTTATCTACCACTGTGTCCAGCAGTTGTGAACTGTACCAGAAACAAGACAGGGACAAAGACTGTACCAGAAACAAGTCAGGGACAAAGACTGTACCAGAAACAAGACAGGGACAAAGACTGTACCAGAAACAAAGACAGGGACAAAGACTGTACCAGAAACAAAGACAGGGACAAAGACTGTACCAGAAACAAAGACAGGGACAAAGACTGTACCAGAAACAAAGACAGGGACAAAGACTGTACCAGAAACATAGACAGGGACAAAGACTGTACCAGAAACAAAGACAGGGACAAAGACTGTACCAGAAACAAAGACAGGGACAAAGACTGTACCAGAAACAAAGACAGGGACAAAGACTGTACCAGAAACAAAGACAGGGACAAAGACTGTACCAGAAACAAAGACAGGGACAAAGACTGTACCAGAAACAAAGACAGGGACAAAGACTGTACCAGAAACAAAGACAGGGACAAAGACTGTACCAGAAACAAAGACAGGGACAAAGACTGTTCGTTATTTTTGTTTTGTTTTCACATATTGTTAATATTTATGTCAGTGACTGTCTCTCCACCAAGAAATCTGCACACACACACACACACACACACACACACACACAGATACACACACACACACAGATACACACACACACACACACACACACACACACACATATAGCAGGGAGGGCACTGCAATGGATCAGGGAATACCTGACAGTGAGGCAACAACGAGTCATGGTACGTGAAGAGGTATCACAGTGGGCACCTGTGACGAGCGGGGTCCCACAGGGGTCAGTTCTAGGACCAGTGCTATTTTTTATATATGCGAACGACATGATGGGAGGAATAGACTCTGAAGTGTCCCTATTCGCAGATGACGTGAAGTTGATGAGAAGAATTAAATCGGATGAGGATGAGGCAGGACTGCAAAGAGACCTGGACAGGCTGGACATGTGGTCCCAGAAACTGGCTTCTCGAATTCAACCCTGCCAAATGCAAAGTCATGAAGATTGGGGAGAGGCAAAGAAAACCGCAGACAGAGTATAAGCTAGGTGGACAAAGATTACAGACCTCACTCAGGGAGAAATACCTTGAGGTGACCATAACACCGAGCACATCACCGGAGGCACACATCAACCAAATAACAGCTGCAGCATACGGGCGCCTGGCAAACCTGAGAATAGCGTTCCGATACCTTAATAAAAAATCGTTCAAGACACTGTACACTGTGTATGTTAGGCCCATACTGGAGTATGCAGCACCAGTCTGGAACCCACACCTGGTCAAGCACGTCAAGAAGTTAGAGAAAGTACAAAGGTTTGCAACAAGGCTAGTTCCAGAGCTCAGGGGAATGTCGTACGAGGAAAGGTTGAGGGAAATCGGACTGACGACACTGGAGGACAGACGGGTCAGGGGAGACATGATAACGACATACAAGATACTGCGGGGAATAGACAAGGTGGACAGAGATAGGATGTTCCAGAGAGGGGACACAGAAACAAGGGGTCACAACTGGAAGCTGAAGACTCAGACGAGTCACAGGGAAGTTAGGAAGTATTTTTTCAGCCATAGAGTCGTCAGGAAGTGGAATAGCCTAGCAATTGAAGTAGTGGAGGCAGAAACCATACATAGTTTTAAGAAGAGGTATGACAAAGCTCAGGAAGCAGAGAGGGAGAGGACCTAGTAGCGATCAGTGAAGAGGCGGGGCCAGGAGCTGAGTCTCGACCCCTGCAACCACAATTAGGTGAGTACAATTAGGTGAGTACACACACACACACCAACACACACACACACCAACACACACACCAACACACACACACCAACACACACACACACAAACACACACACAAACACACACACACACAAACACACACACAACAGGCCTAGTGTCTAATCGACATGTGCCTAGGACCAAATGGTAACTAACACATTCGATCGAAGACCAGGCAGAACCACAAAGGGATCTGGACAGGCTGCAGACATGGTCCAGCAATTGCCTGCTGAAGTTCAACCCCACCAAGTGCAAAATCATGAAGATTGGGGAAGGGAAAAGAAGACCACAGACGGAATACAGTCTAGGGGGGCCAGATACTACAAACCTCACTCAAGGAAAAATATCTTGGGGTGAATATAACACCAGACACATCTCCTGAAGTGCACATCAACCAAATAACTGCTGCAGCGTATGGGCGCCCAGTAAACCTCAGAACAGCATACCGACATCTTAATAAGGACCCTGTACACCGTGTACGTTAGGCCCATATTGGAGTATGCGGCACCAGTTTGGAACCCAAACCTAGCCAAGCACGTAAAGAAACTAGAGAAAGTGCAAAGATTTGCAACAAGACTAGTCCTAGTCTTGTTACGAGGAGAGGTTAAGGGAAATCGACCTGACGACACTGAAGGACAGGAGAGATAGGGGGGACATGATAACGACATACAAAATACTGAGAGGAATTGACAAGGTGGAGAAAGACAGGATGTTCCAGTTGGAAGTTGAAGACACAGATGAATAACATGGATGTTAGGAAGTATTTCTTCAGCCACAGAGTAGTTAGGAAGTGGAATAGTTTGGTAAGCGATGTAGTGAAGGCAGGTTCCATACATAGCTTTAAGCAGAGGTATGATAGAGCTCACTGTTCAGGGAGAGTGACCTAGTAGCGACCACTGAAGAAGCGGGGTCAGGAGCAAGGACTCGACCCCTGCAACCTCAACTAGGCGAGTACAACTAGGTGAGTACACACACAACACACACAACACACACACGCACACTCACACACACAGACACACACACACACACACACATAAACACACACACAACACACACATAGATACACACAACACACATACACACAAACAGACACACACACACACACTGTTACGGTTCAAATCTTAATCTTCAGCCAGGTTAGTGCGCTCCGTAACAACACACTTCAAAGAATGAAAAGATATGGTTCCAAACTTAGAAATGTAAGGCACAAATAATAGTTACTCAGTCTTTTCAAGTGTCTTTTTATTTAAAAGCTTAAATACTTTAGATATTCATAAATATCTATTAAATATCAATGTCAGAAACTTTCCTTCACACAAGAAAACTTAAATAGAATGTACATGTCAATATGGTCACTACACTTGACAATGATCAGAGGAATATTATCGCTTCCTCAATAGTAACATTACTTGTGTGCAAGTACATATATAGTGAGAATTAAGACTTTCACTGAGTAACTCCCTGGCATAAGGAATATATCACAAAGTTCTAAGTTTGACACTGGTCGTCACATCGTAACCTGAAGATAACAGTATATGATTGTCAGCAGACTTCACAATAAACCACAAGCTGGATCAGGAGTTTCTATAACACAATTCTCTATCCAAGTGAGAATAAGGCGGAGTACTAGGAGGGTAGCTCAGTCAATGCACACTGAGTCAGCAGAGAGAGTGAACTGCCATATCCAGTAAATTCTTTCATGACATCAACTCGTCAAAAGGGGGAGAGGGTAGAGCGGTGCAAACTACCCACCAATGGAGATACCTTGTTATAAACCTTAGCCAGGAGTACCTATCTAACACATTACTCAAGATATATATATATACATCATACCCGGGTATATTCCTAAATCAGATAATATTATAAACTAGTGGAATCTTTAATTTAGCTAATATTAAAGAAACCCAGAGTATAATATTAAGTGGATAATACATATAAATTAATCACATTATGACCTTGGTCATAACACCGCCCCCCCCTTTCGGGGACTAAACTTCGCCGTAAAAGAGGACTTCAAAAACAGAATATAAGCCAGAATATAAGTCATTCCTCTGACAAAGACCCTGATGACAAATGTTGCTTCTCCAACAAGAAAATTAAAAGTCTGGTGTCTCCAAACCACGTATGTGTAGACACCAGGTAACCAGAGCTTCTGATAGAGGTGTTTCTCATAAAGAGGCCTTAAGTGACCATTGGTAGCAGAAGTCAGGGTAAGACAACAGGAGACTGCCACCACAGAAATAAGTTCTGGATACCATATGGTGGCTTACGTGACAGGCCTCCTCAGTGGTTACAAGAATCAGATAACTGTAAGTAAACAAACAGCATTAAGAAAATGCATTAAACAAATACATCCATAAAAATGCACTACAAATCCTCTTTTATAAATTCAAATTTAATTACATGTCTTAAGGACGGGACAGAGTGTCAGCAATAACATTATCAGCTCCTCTAATATGGTTAATACTTATAGAAAAAGGTTGTATCCTAAGGGACCATCTTTGTATTCTAGCATTCTTAGCCTTCATGGAGTTTAAAAAGGTTAAGGGATTATGATCTGTTTTTACTCTAATTTTATGAGGGGTAGTCCCGAGATAGACTTCAAAGTGTTCCAAGGCTAAGACCAATGCTAGTGCCTCCTTTTCAACGGTTGCATAACTTAATTGATGGGGTTTCAATTTTGCAGAAAAATAACAGACTGGGTGTAAAAGATCAGAAGAGGAGGAAGGTTGTAGAAGGACAGCACCGACTGCATACTCGCTGGCATCCACTTGTAAAGTAAAGGGAACGTCAAACACCGGACTCTGTAGAACTGGAGAGGAACCAAGTAGACGCTTTAGACGAGTAAAGGCTAACTCACTTGTAGTCGTCCATTTAAAAGGAACTTTAGAACTTGTAAGTTCAAACAGCGGTGCTGCCACTTGCGAAAAATTAGGGCAAAACCGGCGGTAGTAACCGGCCATCCCTAGAAACCTCTGTACACCTTTCTTGTCCTGTGGAGCAGGAAAATCCACAATAGCATGAATCTTTGCATTAACGGGGGCAACCGTGCCTTGCCCTATATTAAATCCCAGATATTTTATCCGGGCCTGACCAAACTCTCACTTGGCAAGGTTGACGGTAAAATGGTGTTCATCTAGCCTTTTCAAGAGAGCTTCCAGCCGAATCAGGTGTTGAGGCCAGTCATCGCTGAATACTACTAGATCATCTAGGTAGGCTTCCGTTCCTTCCAAGTCGTACGTTAGCCGATTCATAAGCCTCTGGAAGGTCGAGGCAGCGTTGCAGAGCCCGAAGGGCATCACCCTGTAGTTGAACAGGCCTCCAGGCACGGTGAAAGAAGAAATCTCCTGCGCTCGAGGCGATAAAGGCACTTGATAATAACCACGCAGGAGGTCCAAACGACTAACATACTTAGCACTGGCAACGCTGTCTATTAGGTCGTCAACCCTGGGAAGGGGGAATCCGTCAGGCACTGTTAGGGAATTTACTTTCCGATAGTCGGTACACATTCTAAATGAACCGTCCGACTTGGGTACAAGGACACACGGTGAAGCCCAAGGGTTTTTGCTATGTTCAATCAAACCATGATCGAACAAGAAACTTATTTCCTCCCGCAACGCTTTATTCTTTAGTGGGCTGACTATATGGAGCTTGTTTAATCAGAGCAGCTCCTTGCACGTCAACATCGTGGATCCCCATGGTGCACTGTCTGGGGACATCTCCAAAGAGACTTCCATAAGTGGAAATCAAGTCTCGGATTTCACTTGATCTTTCCTTTTCTAAGTTACCGAGATACTCATCTAAGGTTTCCATTATTTCCGAGTTCTTCAGTCTTATCTCTACTCCACGTGAACAATCTTCTTTACTCGAGTCACCTTCCGGTGACCTCACCGCAGCCACAGGAACAAGTCCCTCGTAGTATTTCTTTAGCTGATTTATATGGTAAGTTCGGGTCGACTTTCTTCTTCCTGGTGTTCTTACCACGTAATTTACCTTACTCAGCTTCTTAATCACCTCCATTGGACCCTCATACTTGGGTTGCAAGGTATGGCCTGGCACCGGCTTTAAAGCTAAAACTTTGTCTCCCACATTTAATGAACGCTCAACAGCAGTCTTGTCATAATGTTGTTTCATACGGTTTTGAGCTTGTCGGAGGTTGTCAGCGGCCAATTGCTGAGTAAAAACCAAGTGTTTTTGCATTGCCGAGGGGGATAAACATAAAGAAGGCTCCATTTTCCCAGACCATACGTCCTTTAACATTACTAACGGTCCTCGGACCGCATGACCATAAATGAGTTCAAAAGGACTAAATCCTAAACTCTCGTGTTCGCTCTCTCTTAAGGCAAGGAGGAGGAAAGGAATACCTTCATCCCAGTCATTGAGAACTGCTCACAGTATGCCCTCATCATGATCTTCAGGGTTTGGTGAAACCTCTCTATGACACCCTGGGTTTAGGGTCTATATGCTGTTGAAACAATGGGTTTAACTCCAACCCTGGACATAGCTTCACGGAAAATTTTTGATGTGAAATTCGTCCCTCTGTCAGATTGAATTTCCCTAGGGAATCCGAACTGTGCGAAGAATCTAAATAGGACTCTCACAATAGCCTTGGCACTAATCTTGCGAAGGGGCACAGCCTCTGGATACCGAGTAGTCGTATCCATTATCGTAAGAAGATATTGATTGCCAAGCCTAGTTTTTGGGAGAGGCCCCACACAGTCTATTACGAGCCGAGAGAAGGGTTCGCCTTCTACGGCAATAGGCAAGAGGGGTGCAGGAGGAGGTTTATGCGCAGGCTTCCCAATGAGCTGGCAAATAGCACAGTTTCTCAAGTACTCAGTGACGGTATCCTTCATCTTGGGCCAGAAGAAATATCGGGCTAATTTTCCTAAAGTCTTTCTTATTCCCAAGTGTCCGCCCATGGGGCTAGAATGTGCCACTTCCAATGCTAACTCCCGAAACCGGACAGGTAAAACCAAAAGCTGTTTTGGCTTGAGACATGAATTAGCTGAAGTCGACGGAAATTTCTTCATCAGGATACCGTCAGAGTAATAAAAACATTCTTCCTTACCCTCAGCTTCCATCTCAGTAAGCGCTTGATCCCTTGCCTGTTTCAACGACGGGTCTTCAAGCTGTTCTTTTACTAAATTTTCACGATTAAAGTCGCTACTCCGTAATGGGGAAAAATCTACCACTTGGGATTTTGGAGGCTGATTTTCGACTTCTTGTTGATCACTGGCCCTGAACAGAGCATCCAAACCCCAATCTGAGGGTTCATCAGGAGTAGGCAGTGGTTCCAAATTCTTAGCCATAGCCCTGGTTATGGCTGTAAGAGGGAATAGACGAGGACCTTCCTTACACCCTTCAATGGCATAATTCTCTCCAGAGAACTTCTCTATAACATAAGGTTCTTGGCAAATTCCTCCTCTTCCTAAATCATTTCCCACCAATAGATCTACACTCTTAATGGGAAAATCAGTTTCAGAAAGGCCCACAACAGCTTCACCTTGATATGAATCTACGTTCACATATACCTTATGAAGGGGTACTCTTGTGATAGTGCCACCGTAACCTTCTAGCAAAACATCCAGGTTAATATAAGTGTCATCATTTAGAGGAAGTACTCCTTTTCTCAGTAAGGTCAGGTAGCTTCCCGTATCCCGATAGGATACTATGTCCACCATTTGGTCCTCTGTAACACCAGCCTTACCTTTAAAGAAGTAAGGCAACATGGCTTCCGAAACTTTGTCTGCGAACAACTCAGAGGGAATTAGGCACTTCGATTTTGAGGAAGACGTCATCTGTACAGGTAATGTTTCAGAACCTGACCGCCTACGGTCTCGATTTAATTGGAAACATGAGCGCCTCCAATGGCCTGGTTTCTGACAATAAGAGCAAGTTGGGCCTCTTCTTGATGCATTTCCCTCGTAAGATGGTTTTCCTTTACCATTACTGTAGACGACATTCGAGTAGGCTTTTGCTGAATGAGGAAAGGTCTGCTGATCCATTTTCCTAGGAGAGAAAAACTGACTCTTAGGAGAACATAACCTGGCTTTCTCTCTAGACCCTTTTTCCTTGGTCAATTGAGAGGTTCTCAAAGTGATCAGCTAGAGAAGCAGAGGCCAACACATCTGCAGTCTGGTGTTCGATAACAAAGGAGCGTACATCGCCCGTCAGAGAGTTCTGAAATTCTTCTTGCAAGATCAACTGCATCAGACGCTCCATAGTATCACACTCAGATGACCTCAACCATCGCTCTAGAGCCGCCACCTTTTGCCGGGCAAATTCTACCCAGGTTTGGCCGGGCAGTCTTCGTAGAGAGCGGAAGGTGCGCTGATAACTTACAGGAAGTAAGTCATACTCCTTTAAAATGATCTTCTTAACTGCCTCGTAATCTGCATACTTATCATACGGGAGAGCTGCAGTACAAGATTGAGCCTTACCCTTAAGTGTGGTGTGAAGTAAGGTAGCCCAATGTTCACGAGGCCATCTCATCCCTCGTGCCTGATTCTCAAATGTGTCGAAGTGTCCAAGTCTGTTTCACAAAACCTGGGCACTAATGAGGCAGCCCTGTGCAGGTCAAAGGTCAAGGTTTGAGTAGCAGGCGACTTACTCTTTTCTTCTTTTTGCCTCTCGAATCTGATGTTTTCCCTCTCGAACTCTTCTTTATACAGCAGGCGCTGGGATTCCAGTTGCTCTGTTTGCAACTTTATAAGATGTTCCAGACGTTGAAAGTGTTCGAGTGTGAGAGGAGTCAAAGGTACTGGAGGAGTGGGAGGAGAGAGTCCCTCTAGGCGAAGCTTGGGACGAGCTCCACCTCCGGTCGCCCCCACATGACCAGGGCTAGCTAATGGGCTCTCATTACACGAATCAGGCGGTACGTTGTCCCGAGACATAGCCTCTGCTCCCAAAGTGAGGCCTTCAAATGAAGCCACCAAATGAGCTACTCCACGGGACAAAGATTCCTCCGAGGGTGTTTTGTCATGCGAGTCCAACCTCGGGACAGTGTCAGAGGGCTGAGAAAACAGTATGTTCTGTATTATAGAACGGACAGTACTCGCTATATAACGATTGTTATATGAAACTCCTAAATATCTAGCAACTTGCCAGCATTGTTGTAGTGGTAAAGTCTTCAGCGTATCTGGAGTCAGGTCCTTCACCAACTGTGATATGTCACGATCCATGGTCAAGAAGTTCAAAGATCCCGGACAGGCCCCCCACTTGTTACGGTTCAAATCTTAATCTTCAGCCAGGTTAGTGCGCTCCGTAACAACACACTTCAAAGAATGAAAAGATATGGTTCCAAACTTAGAAATGTAAGGCACAAATAATAGTTACTCAGTCTTTTCAAGTGTCTTTTTATTTAAAAGCTTAAATACTTTAGATATTCATAAATATCTATTAAATATCAATGTCAGAAACTTTCCTTCACACAAGAAAACTTAAATAGAATGTACATGTCAATATGGTCACTACACTTGACAATGATCAGAGGAATATTATCGCTTCCTCAATAGTAACATTACTTGTGTGCAAGTACATATATAGTGAGAATTAAGACTTTCACTGAGTAACTCCCTGGCATAAGGAATATATCACAAAGTTCTAAGTTTGACACTGGTCGTCACATCGTAACCTGAAGATAACAGTATATGATTGTCAGCAGACTTCACAATAAATCACAAGCTGGATCAGGAGTTTCTATAACACAATTCTCTATCCAAGTGAGAATAAGGCGGAGTACTAGGAGGGTAGCTCAGTCAATGCACACTGAGTCAGCAGAGAGAGTGAACTGCCATATCCAGTAAATTCTTTCATGACATCAACTCGTCAAAAGGGGGAGAGGGTAGAGCGGTGCAAACTACCCACCAATGGAGATACCTTGTTATAAACCTTAGCCAGGAGTACCTATCTAACACATTACTCAAGATATATATATATACATCATACCCGGGTATATTCCTAAATCAGATAATATTATAAACTAGTGGAATCTTTAATTTAGCTAATATTAAAGAAACCCAGAGTATAATATTTTTTTTTTTTTATTTTATTTAAAAAACACAATACACATCATACATTTGTGCTATATTTAGGTTACATAAACAAAGAAACATAATCCATTAAATAATAAAAACAAATAACTTCACATTCCTTATCCCAGCACTAAACTTATACATAAGAAAAACACGTTCAACTGTAAATGCTTGATTCCCCCTCCAAAATGCCCAACCAGCACACACAACATACATGTAACTAAAAACAGCCCACACCTGAACATACAGGTGGGTTTATTATATCCATAAACTACAGCCAGTATCTTATAACACAAAAGGTAATATTATCCTAAGAATGTCACACTTATTTACGTTATATATGAAACTTTATAAACAAAGACATTCTCATATAATCCAATTCGTTGCACACTCATTAGTATTGTATATTAAACTTTATACACAAAGACATAATACTAAACACCTCAAAAATTACAATATAATAAAGGTGACAAAATAGCCATTTCCACACCTTACCACAGAGAAACTAAACACACTATTAAAATAACAAAGATACACACTCATGTTACATAGCACATTATTATTAGTGTGTTAACAATGCTTTGAGTGTTCCCTCTTGTAGTTGTCTCACTGACAAAGATCATTTACCTTATTATAACTATGTTCATCAATGACCTCTTGTCTTTCAACACATGGTAAAACTAAAACATTCACACACAAGAAAACTCTACAGTTACACCACATCTAACATGTCATCCCTCCCCTACAACTCTCATGACAATCCTACCACATTTACATATCCTTCATTATGGTCATAACTCGCTCTAGAAAAGGAAAATGGTCCCTTAGTACTTAAGTAGCCAAATTACTGAGTCCCCTTACCGTTATATTTCTATATGCCTCCGGGAACGCAGTTGCCCATCTGTTACCATAAATGAGTTTATTTCTGCATACCGTGCGATAAATTCCTGCCGCAATAGCCCTTACCCTAATCCCCCCGCCTTTTTCCCTCAAGCCCCAGGAATAAAACAAGAAATCTGTCACAATGTACAGAATGGCTCTCTTTACAACCTCAGACACCCCCCTTACCTCTAAAGTTAGGGCACGCAGGATCTCTACATTGCCCCCACCCATTAACTTGAAGACTCTAGCCAGCCACACCCGTACTTGCCCCAACTCCCTACAAAAATATACGGCATGAAAAGCTGTTTCCGATTCCTCACAATGTTCGCATTTCGCTTCCTTTACCAAACCCATCACACACAAAGCCTGCTTTGACGCTAAAATCCCCATTACAAACCTATAAACTAACTCCCTTACCCTAGGCATTAATCTAAGTTTCTGGAAATCATGCCAAATCGTACCCCAATCATACAAAGGGTATACCGCCACCCCTTGCATCACTTCTGGTTTCCTACTCATCTCTACTAACCTTCCCACCTTGAGCTTGTTTACCTCACCTATTACTAACATAACCCTTAGCATATTTTCACATTCCATCAAGTCCTTTCCTCCCCACCATCGTCGTACATCCCTCATTACCCTCCCAACCCTCACCCCTTTTACCCCCCCCTCCCTTACGTACTTTTGTTTAACATACATTGCCTTGACCCTCGGCCCTAGCATCAAAAGCCCTACTCCCCCTCGGCGCACATTCGTCATAACCACCTCTTTACTTAGCCATGCTCGTCCAAAACCCCATATATAACGAAGCACCCTTCTCTGTATCTCCTTTATCTCCTGTTCCCGTAAAGGATACACCACTGCCACATTCCACACTTTACTATAAACCAATGAATTTATTATTATTGCCCTTTGCATTAGAGTAACATCCTTCGCTCTTAGGTTCCTAATCCGTTGTACAACTCTCTCTCCCACCAATTCTGAATTCCTCAGTCTAGCCTCTTGCTCATCTGCCATATAGATAATCCCACAAATTTTCAGCTGTTCAGTCACATCCCATCCAAACTCCACCCCCATTCTACCCCCCACCCAATCTCCTATCTCTAATAATTTCGATTTAGCCCTGTTGACACGCATGCCTGACGCCTCTCCAAAAAACCTCATTACTCTCTCCACCTTTCGCAAACCTTCGACATCATTGATCAGTATTGTTGTGTCATCTACATAACCAACTACCTCTGTGATCCCCGACCCCTCCTCCTGTAACGTTGTTGCTTCCTCAACCATTCCATAAAACGGGTGTTGCATACATGCAAACAGAATTTGAGACATAGGACACCCTTGTCTCAAACCTTTCTCCATTTTCAACACGCTACCCAACCTACCATTAATTTGCACCTGAATCGTAGCTTCTGCATACAAGGTCTTCACCCATTTTACTATTCCCTCCCCAAAACCCATAAGCCTTAAAGTGTCAACCATGTACTCTCTATTCACACCGTCATAAGCATTCTCCCAATCAATGCCCAAAATTCCACCTCCCTTACAACCCTGCAAAAATTCCCTAATACGACTATGTCCATCCCTCATACTACGACCCGGAATTCCCAACTGACCCTTGTGCACCATACCACCTATTACCTTCTTCATCCTGTTCCCTAAAATCTTCGCAAAAATCTTATAATCCGTACACATTAAAGATATGGCCCTGTACGTGCTCAGTGTTCTCCCCTCGCTTTTTTTCTTTACAAGCACGACCACACCCGTCCTCTGTGACGTTCCCAATTTCCCTTCCTTCAGCATACAATTCAATATCTGAACCAAACAAACATTTATGGTTTCCCAATGCACTCTGTAAAAATCATTGGAAAGCCCATCAATTCCCGGTGCTTTCCCCTTACTTAAATTGAACACTGCCTCTTTCACTTCTTCCATACTTATTATTCCCTCCAATCCCCCTCTGTCCTCCCCACCTTTCCCCAAGACCTTCACCCCTCCTCTTTCTTTATTAACTATCTCCAAATTACCTTTTTCCCATTTCCTTTTAAACCAATAGTCCGCATAATTACTTATCCCCTCAGTTGTCACCAACATTTGCCCCTTAGTATAACCTTCCAAATCGTCACTAACCTCTAAAAGTATTATAGTGGACTCCTGTTGTCTAATGCGAAAACTTCTTAACACACTACCCGACGGTTTATCTCTCCATAGCACGGCATCCATACCTGCCCTTACCCTTAATTCATCAAATCTTTCATTATGTATGTCCCTTAGTCTCCCTCTTAGCCCTGATATTTCTTCAAAAGACTTCTCATCTCTTGCGTAACACTCATTGAGCTGCTGTTCCAAATAATTCTGTAAACCGTACCTCCACCTCGCCTCCTCCCTTCCTTTATATTTATAAAACCCCGCGATACCAGGTTTAGCCCTATTTTCCCACCAATCCAAAATACTCCCTACCCCATCCCTTGCCCTCCACAATTGTCCCCACCAGTCTCTAAACTCTGCGTTCACCACCTCACTCCTCACCAACCTCGCATTTAACTTCCAGAAACTTGAATATACCTTTACCACTCCCTCCCAATCCAGTTCTACCAAAACTGCCGTATGATCCGAAAACCCTACGTCCACTGTTTTTACCCCTCCTACCCTAACTGCCTCCGTTATATAAATCCTATCTAACCTCGCTGAATAATTTCTCCTAACAAAAGTGTAATCCACACTCCAAGCCCCACTCCCCTCCACGTCCCTCACCCCTGCATCCTGTAAAACATTGCGTAACGACCGTAATACACAACCCGCCCCCCTTGGCTCCACGTCCCCCCCCCCCTTATAACACAGTTCCAGCCCCCCCCCATTACAGTTACTAGAGGTAAACCCCTTAAAAAATACACTAAAACGTCTCTCACAAAATCCTCTTTTACTTTGATTATATTCTCTGCTGGCATATAAACCCCAATGAAACATACTCTAGATGCTCCCCACTCACCATCCACCCTCACTACCCTCCCCCCCCCCTTCTTCCCACTTTATAATACGTAAGGGACTATTTTCCTTCACAGCCACTGCCACTCCCCCTTTTAACCTAACAGACCCACTTACATACAATTTATAACCCTTTAATGCCAAAGCACAGCCTATCTTATAATTATGTTCTTGTATAAAGCATACATCCACATTATATCTCCTCAAAAACCATTCCATCCATACTCGTTTCACTTCATTCTTCAATCCATTTACATTTACAGTTACTATCGTGAATTATTTTAAAAGTGGTGGTTTACCCTTTCTTCTTGGCACACACCCTCCTATACCTTCCTGCTGTATGGCATCTTTCTTGACAGCTTGCTTATTCACCCCCCTATCCCTTCATTATCCCTAGAACCATTAAACCCTACATTACCCCTTCCCTCTTTCCCCTTATGACATACATCCTTTCTCCAAGATTTTACTCCTGTTCTTTGTCCTGGAGTAAGAACATCGTCCATCTCAGACGTTCCTGCAGTTCTCTTACGAGAACTCCCCTCCCCACACACCTCGTCACCTGTCTTTTCTGCCCTATGGACCTCTGCCACAACGTTGTGCACATTAACATTAGTGCACACAGTATTCCTAACCTGATCTTGCTGCACAGTTGCCTGCACCAGGTTACACCCTTCATCCACCTGTCCCTCTTCAACGTCATGCAAAAAGGAACTAAGTACTTCCTCCAGCAAGCCATCCTGTTGGCCCGTACCCTCCTCATCAGACGTCGATGTCGTCTGTCCCGTATCAACTGATAGTGTTACACTTTCTTCCATAGTTGCCTCAGCCCTGTCCACTTCGTCACTCCATCGGCAAGGAATCTTGTTTGGCCTTACTCCTTCCTCCGACACCTCCAGAGCATTCCTCTGATGTAAGATCACTGGTTCCTGTTCCCTCCGTCCAGCTTTTTTATAGCATTGGGGCGCCATATGTTCAAAAGAACCACATAATCTGCAAGTCTTCCGCTGCCCTGAGTAGTACACGTAGACCTGCGTTCGGAAGACCTCCATAAATACGTATGATGGAATTGACTGCCTCAACGTCATTTTCAGCGTAAATGATCCTTCAGGTAGCCCCTCATAAGGTCCATTTTGCCACACCCCCATCACTGCTGAGTGGATTTTCCCATAGCTGCTAAACACCGCCGTCACATCATGCTCCGTCGCCTCAAAAGGCACGTTTCGTACTTTCACCCACGTCACATAGCTGGACACATCATGTAAGCAGACTTCCACCATAGTGTTCACTGCCAGCCTCTTCTCTTGATATTTGTTGACTATGCTTGTGTAGAATCCTGCGTCTTTAAACTTGATGAAAATTCTCGACACACCATTGACTGCTACTCCATATAATTCTTCGGTCGGTATTCCATATACCTCACTGATGATGGCATGCAGTAACACGTGCATGGTTGTTCCTGTAAGCGTGCCACGCACTAATTCCACGCAAACAGTGCTCACCCGGCGTCCAATGCGATCCGCCATGTTGTATGCACAAAACAGGAAAACTGCGCAGTAAACCAGTTGTATCAGGAGCCACTGCGCAGCCTGTCCGCACGGCACAATAGCGATGCGAACAATCAAGAGTATAATATTAAGTGGATAATACATATAAATTAATCACATTATGACCTTGGTCATAACACACACACACACACACACACACACACACAACACACACACACACACACACACACACACACACACACACACACACACAACACACACACACACACACACACACACACACACACACACACACACACACACACACACACACACAAATACACACACACGCACACACACTTATTCTCTCGTCTCTCTCTGCAGAGGATTTCAGGGGTCAACGCCCCTGAGGCCCCGTCTCAGACCAATTTTCCCCCTCGCGCGAACAATATTTAATACCCAACCCCTATGTCAGTCACATGTGTACAAATATTTTCATGCCAGTTTTTCATTTGTCTTTTCCATCACTTGATAAATCACAGTTTTCACAAATTATTTCCCTGGTATAATCAACAGTCAATAGACAAACACTAATATTTACATGTTAGTATGCAGTCCTTGCATGTTACAGTAGTAATTTTGTCCTGTGTTACTGTATTTAAGTTAATGTACTGTCCTTGCATGTTGCTGCACCATTTTTCTACAATACTTTACTGTTCCTGTATGTTGACGTGCTTGCTGTGTTGTTGAGGTGAAGTATAGGTCCCACTTCAAGCACTTCAAACTTTCCCACTGCATATTCCACAACAAGATTTCGGCAGCCACAGCCACTCCTGCAACTTGGCTAGTTCGTCTCATTGTTACTGTATCCATTACTGCTGTATTTTGCAGTAATATCTTGTTGAAATATACGTTTGCAACCAAGCACTTCAGACTGTAAAAAAAAAAATCGAAGGCTCCGCCGTGAGTCGAACGACAATTGTCGTTCTTGAAAGCATAATATTCAGCGTATTCCTTCTACACCCACTGAGCATCTGGGTTCCCATTCTCTATTTCTGACCAATCACAAGCCTTTCCTGAGTCGCTCCAGCTAAGTGGTGATGGCTTCTGCTCGCTTCCCATTGGTTGAGAGACAAAATGTAAACACTTCTAGCTTGGCGTCGCCGAGAGACGTTTTTTTCATCGAGTGACACTCATATACCCTTGGATTTTACCCTCTACAATGTCGGTAAGTACTCATTTGTGTTTCTAGTGTGTAAATGGATAGTTTAGGCATATTTTGATATATATATGAAGTCTGTGTGAAGCCTAATGTGAGTGCACCATGCAAAGGAAAAAAGTGTAACAAAAAAAGACCAATAAATATGGTTCTTGCCTATTTGGGCCCAATTTTAATTTTCAGTAAATAAATATTTATAAAAAAAATTTTATGCATATATCAATTCTGTAGTGGTCTGGGTGTGTACAGAACGTTTTTATTGTCCTTCCACGTCAATCAGAAATTGTTTTATGGTGAGTCCTTTAAAGACAAGTCCAAATATCTCTGCATTTTGGAGGAAAGTGACTCAGATCCAGAGCCAGATCACCTGGAATTGCTTGACAGTAGTGATGAGTACTTGCCACAGGATGCAGAGGTGTCAAGTGATGAGGAGGAGGAAGATAGACCATCCAAAAAGCCAAAATTCTCACGGGCCAGTGCCAGGCAAGCTACTTAGATGCAAATTGTGCAGCAAACACAAACATCATGTCACATCCTCATTTTCCTTTGCCATATGCAAAGTAAATATATACATCAAGAAGGATAGAAATTGTACAAATTAGTGATCTAGAATGATTATTCTTTCTTAAGAAACTCAAGAATGTGGGAATTGAAAGTTATATCCCTTTGCAATGTGCCTATGTTGCTACTTAATTCATTTTTGTATTTTTTAATACTTACAAAATGTTTGAAAACAAGTTTAATTTGTCTTTGATATTGTCTTTTTGTATAATAAAATTAAAAAATAGTTATTTGGTGTTTTATTAACAATTGCAACTTTGCAACATTTAAAAATGTTCACCCTTAGATAGGCAAGACCTACTTTTGTCGGTCTTCTCATATTGGCAATTGATTGAAAACAAACTTTCACATATTCCTTTGTATGGGCTCATTTACTTTATATTGAGACACACTATCCACTCATAAGGAAAAAACATTTCAAAATTCGCAATTTTCGTTTTTGCCTACCGTGCTGACCGGTGCACCACAGAACCGTAATATTTAGAGATGGCTTCTGGTTCTGTTGGCACCCACCTTGACGGTACTAGTGGCCGGTACCTCTCTCCCTGCTTTTACCAACGTGGAAGGTACTAGTGTCTAGTACTTCCCTCCCTGTTACCACCAACATGGAGAATATTAGTTACATGCTAGCACTAACATGGAGGGTACTAGTGACCAGTACAGAGAAATACAAGACTAGCCAAAATGTTTCTGGCGATACTACACGATGCTTCACCGTGGTGGAAACACATTTCTCCATAAGCAAAACGTTGCAGTAATAAGGACAGTTCAGGTGCAGAAACTAAATCAGATTCACTTTCTGTAATCCGTATAAATAAGGTTTTTTGTCAGACAGTCTGAGGAACGACCTGTCATGTTTCTTCGTTACTTGTTGCTTAAGACAGAAGAGTGACAACAGGTGGAATGTAAATGACAACTGAACGTCAAAGGTGTTTTTTCAAAGGTGCATAACATGTGAAAGTGAAACGTTAACTGAAGGTTAAGTGTTTAAGGTAAACTACAAGTGTGAACTTCAGGTGATGGTTTAAGGTAAACTACAAGTGTGAAATACAAGACAGTTGTTGTTTACAAATCTTCAGTGAGTTGCTGCTTCATGTTTCCTCTATTTTCACTATCTTCACTCAACTCATCATCGCTACCGTACTTCATCTTCCTTTTCTTCTTCTTCTTCTTCTTCTTCTTCTTCTTCTTATTATTATTATTATTATTATTATTATTATTATTATTATTATTATTATTATTATTATTTATCTTTTTTTGTGAAGAGACTGTACAGATAAATGTAACACCTGACTAAGACGTCACCTATCCATGACCACACCTGACCAGTTCTCATAGACAGGTGTTGTCATAGTTAGGTGAGGTCATAGTAACGTCATAGTCAGGTGTGGTCATGATTAGGTGAGGCTGGTGTAGTCATAAGTAGGTGTGATCATAGTGATGTGAGGTCATAGTGATGTGAGGTCATGGTGAGGTGTGGTCATAGTGAGGTGAAGTCATGGTGAATGGTGGTCATAGTCAGGTGTGGTTTATGTTTCCAGGTCTCCATCCGTGGGCCCCCGGATGTCAACCCTTCCACACTTCCCACTTCTGGTTGTTTTGGTGCTTTTCCTAGTTCCACGTGTCCAGAAGTCCACCTGTGTCTCCTCAGATGAACTTCCAGGTGTGGATCATGATGAGGTGTGGTCATAGCGAGGTGTGGTCGTAGATGTGGTGTGGTCGTCGATGTGGTCATAGGTGAGGGGTGGTCATGATTAGGTGAGGTCATAGTGAGGTGTGGTTTATGTTTCCAGGTCCCCATCCGTGGGCCCCCGGATGTCAACCCTTCCACACTTCCCGCTTCCGGTTGTTTTGGTGCTTTCCCTAGTTCCGTGTGTCCAGAAGTCCACCTGTGTCCCCTCAGATGAACGCCCTTCCTCACTTTCCTAGGTGGGCGGATGGTTGGGTGGATGGTTGGGTAGGTGGGCGGGCGGGTGGTTGGGCGGGCGGGTGGTTGGGCTGGTGGTTGGGTGGGTGGGCAGATAGGTGGTTGGGTGTGTGTGTGAGTGTTGTGTATGTGTTGGCCCCTCCCCAGTGACCTTGTTGGATGGTAACTTGGTCTTCTCTGGCTGGTCTACTGCCGAGACTGTCCAGGTGGGTGGAACTACAGGAGGGGACACACAAAAAACTGCGTCGTGTTATTGCACCACCAAGACAGCCTGGAACAGTAGTCAGCTAGACAACACCAAGCTGCCTCCCAACATGGCCACCAAGGTGAGGTTACTTAGTGATAATCTGGAACTTCTATTTATCTTTCATTATGTATTCTAACTAATTTTTATTTTGTTTTCACTAATGTAGCTGTATATGTGTTTTTTAACGCTTTACTGTGTATAGATGTGTGTTCGTGTGAGTCCATGTTTTCTCTGTAAGAAATCTGCTACAAAAAAGATATCACCTTTCTTTTTTGTTGAAATTCGACATTTTCCTATATGCAAAACACTGAAGCGTCCACATGTAAACACGCAGTAGACAGCTGCAGTCATACACACACACACAACACACACACACACACACACACACACACACACACACACACACACACACACACACACACACACACACACACACACACACACACACACACACACACACACACACACACATATACACACACATTTGTTGTCTCGTCCCACTCTATATATATATAAGCACAATTTCCCCAGCACACGTACAATACATATTATCCAACCACTATGTCACTGACATATATGCATATATCTGTACTTTCTCACACAGCTGCTAAAATTATATTTTAATTATGTTATATATTTTAACAGAATTCTGAATAATCGGAATGGAGAACGCTATTGTATAGTGTTTTGTAGATATCCTTAATGATAAATGTGAAGATATGTTCAAGTAGCTACTGAGAGAATTTTGTTCTGATATACAAAAAAAAACATTCTTATGAATTATTGAATATTATTCTCTCTCTCATTTCTTCACTTCTGAGGAAAAATATTCACAGAAAGAACAAAAAAATCTAGGAAAAGAAATAAGATCTACACACTGGGAGAGTCAATATCTCGACAAATGTGATTGTTGGTGTTGATGTTACAACCTGGTCAATACAACTCTGTCTTAATGTCTTCAGTACTGCTGTTTTATGTATTATCTTGCTCAACTCTTGTGTGGTACTTGAGTTCAGCTATAACGTTTTACTGTATGCTGTTGCACTTTTCTCATGTGATACAGTATTGGTCCAATGTGTTACTGTATTGTTCATCTGTGTTACTGTACTGTACTGTTTTGTGTTCTATTGTTATTATGAGTTACTTTTCTTGTACTGTTCTGTGTTAATACACTGTTTTATGCGTTAATATACAGTTCTTGCATGTTACTGTAGTAATTTTCTTCTGTGTTACTGTATTTAAGTTACTGTACTGTTCTTGTGTGTTGCCGTACTGTTTTTTTTCTATATTATTTTACCGTTCCTGTATGTAGACATGCTTACTATGTTGTTAAGGTAAGGTAAAAGTCCCATAATATTATCTACATCAAGCACCTCAAACTCTTCTATTGTACGTTCCAGTGGTCAGTCGTCACGTGAGGTCACAGACCCTGAGCTGCCTTGGGGATTAGTGTGGACGGTTACAAAGCATGGCTTGCTTCTGCAGTGTTTTAAAAATTGAGGTTGGAGAGTTGAAGGAGGAGGTCTTGCTTCTCCAGGAGGAGATTAGGAGGCTGAAGGTCCACCTCAATGGGTCTGGGAGAGAGTGTGAGGTGGCTGGAGTTGTGGGGAATGAGGCTTCTAGCAGCGAGGTGCAGTCTGTCTCTCGCTGTGAGGAGGCTGTAGTTGGGGAGGCAGCAACGGCTACCAGCAGTGAGGTGCAGCCCAGCACCTGCTACAAGTGGCGAGTAGTTCACAGAAATGGAAGGCGCATCAGAGTAAGGAAAGTTAAGAGTGAAGATCTGAAGGTAGGAAATCGCTTCTCTGTTCTTCAGGATGAATGTACTTCAGTGGCCAGTGAAGGTAAGGGTACTACTGCCCCTGCTAATGGAGGTAAGCGCATTCTTGTGGTTGGTGACTCTCAGGTAAGATACATTGACCGTGCTTTTTGTAATAGGAATAAGAAGATGAGAGATAGAGTGTGCTTCCCTGGAGCTGGTGTTGGGGACATTGTCAACAGGCTGGATAATATCATGTCAGGTAATGGGAGCAAGCCCATTATCTGTCTCAGTGCTGGTGGAAATGATATTGGGAAGGGTAGGAGAGAAGAGCTGCTAGATAAGTACAGGTCAGCTATAGATTTCATTAAGTCTAAGGGAGGGATCCCAATCATATGTAGCATCTTGCCTAGAAGGGGAGTAGGAAATGAATGGTTGTCTAGGGCAATTGGTGTAAATTGCTGGCTAGACAGATACTGCAAGGAACTTGCAATCCCATTCATTGACAACTGGAACAACTTTTATGGCAAACATGATATGTATGCAAGGGATGGGGTACATCTCTCGGGGGCAGGGGTGGTAGCACTTGCAGACTCGATTGAGAAGGCCATTGGTGAAATGCCTATGATTTTAAACTGATGGAAGATAGAGGTATGGGTGTGTGTGGGAAACAAGCAGGTTGCAACACTTGGGTTGGAAACAGTAAATGTATAAAAGGCATTCAGCATGAAGTTATAAATAAAGACAATAGATCAGGTCAGCAAACAAAGAGGGACAGCAGAGGGCAGCAAGGGACTAGCTCCCTTAAGGTTTACTATACTAATAGCAGGAGTGTAAGAAATAAGATAGATGAGCTAAGATTAATTGCAAGTGCAGGAGACATAGATATTATTGCTATAACAGAGACCTGGCTCAATCTGAAAGATAGAGAGATGCCCTCTGAATGTCACATACAAGGCTATAAATTATTCCACACTGACAGGGTCAACAGGAAAGGTGGTGGAGTAGCGATGTATGTCAGAGACAATTTAAATTGTTGTGTTAGACAAGATATTAAATTAGAAGCGTCAGCCACTGAATCTGTTTGGTTACAGCTTCTCGAGGGCCGAGAAAAACTAATTTTGGGTGTGATTTACAGGGCCCCAAATCTTGATAGGGAGTGCAGTAAACTTCTATGGGACGAAATTCGTAAGGCATCTACATACGAAAATGTTGTGCTAATGGGAGATTTCAACTATAGACAGATTGACTGGAGCAATTTGACAGGAAATTTAGAGTCAGGTGACTTTCTTGATACGATCCAGGATTGTTTTCTAAAACAGTTTGTGACAGAGCCAACTAGGGGAAATAACCTCCTTGACTTGGTTCTTGCCAGTAGGGAAACACTAATTAATAATCTTGAGGTTAATGATGAGCTTGGGGAAAGTGATCACAAATCACTCAGTTTTAATATATCATGGAATTCCCCTAATAATGGCAATCAAGTCTCCGTCCCTGACTTTCGCTTGGCTGATTTCATAGGACTGAAAAATTACTTAGGTAGGCTGAACTGGAATGACCTGACTAAGGGTCAGGTAGGTGGTGATGGTTGCCGATATGATGTTTTCCAGGGCATAGTTCTAGCTGCTCAGTCAAATTATGTTCCAAATAGGGAAATCAGATCAAACAAAAATGATCCTAAATGGATGAACAATAGATTAAAATATCTGATTGGTCAAAAGAGAGGCATATATAGGCAAATCAAAAGAGGAGAGGGGCAATTGAGAAATCGATATATTCAGTTAAAGAGAGAAATAAAAAAGGGAATTAGAAAAGCAAAAAGAGATTATGAGGTTAAAGTTGCAAGAGAATCGAAGACTAACCCAAAAGGATTCTTCCAGGTATACAGAAGTAAGATCAG